>NC_039362.1:12120339-12123764 GCF_003573695.1 Papaver somniferum | reverse complement strand
AATGGTTGGCATGCCTTGGTGCGGTAGGTGTGGCTGGCACGGCTTGCAATTGGCACAGGGGGTGTGGCTAGCATGGTTGGCATGCCTTGGCGCGATAGGTGTGTCTGGCACGGCTTGCCATTGGCACAGGGGTGCTGATAGCATAGTTGGCATGCCTTGGCGCGGTAGGTGTGGCTGGCACGGTTTGCCATTGGCACGGGGGTGCGGCTAGCATGCCTTGGCGCGGTGGGTGTGGCTGGCATGGCTTTCCATTGGCGCTGGGGTGCGGCTTTCATGGTTGGCATGCCTTGGCGCGGTAGGTGTGGCACGCATGGCATGCCATTGGCACATGTAGTGTGGGAATTAGGGTTTGGCCTATCGGAACCCTAATTAGTATTAAAAAAAGGTACGTTGGTAATTTTCTCGCAGACATATTAAAGGGTTCAATAAATGTGTTTATTGTCATAATGACGTCATGTCAGCTGTGCGGTTTTACGGTTTTAACCCTAGGCTAAAAACAACCATCAACATTAAGTCCATGCTTAGCTCGGAACGGGAGCATCGTTGCGAGGTAAGCATAAGATAGTGACAGGCTAGGACAAGAAATCGAAACAAGTCGTGATAAGATGGTCAGGAAAGTCTGACTAACCTTTCGGCAGGTAAAGAGAGTTTGCGTTTCCCGTGTTGGCAGCCTTGTATAAATTGTGCTGGCTAGACCGTGAACTGGTGAGATGTAGATCGTCGGCTTGGAATGGGAGCCGCAGGCATTGGTCGGCTTGGAATGGGAGCCGCAGGCGTAGGTCGGCTTGGAATGGGAGCCGCATTTGTTGGTCGGGTTGGAATGGGAGCCGCAAACATCGGTCGGCTTGGAATGGGAGCCGCAGGAGTCGGTCGGCTTGGAATGGTGTAAAATGGTTTCGGAACTTCGGATTCCAAACGATGGTGATGACGTTGGAACTTAGGTTATCAAATGGTAGTGATGGCGCCTGACAACTTTGTCTAAATTAGGGTTTGGCATGCTGGAACCCTAATTAGCGCCCCTTACTAGAATCGTTGTAGAATTCTCGTACGAACTCGTATTTTGATGGTCTGCCACTCCAACTGACTGGAAAAGAATTTCCTATCTCCATACGAAGGAATAGTTAGGTTTCGAGCTCGTTTAGAAGGTGAAAAAGGCCCGACAGTGAAACTCAGGAAGAATTCAGGAGGGATGTTGCGGGCCCGTGGAATGATGTCGACTGGCTTCAATTCCGTGGAAGGATGGGAACTGGTTTTGGAACTTCGAATACCAAATGGTGGTGATGGCTCTGGAATTTTGGCCACCAAACGGTGGTGATGATGCCTGGCAACTTTGTCGAAACCAGGATTTGGGATGCCGAAACCCTAATTAGCGCTCCTTACGACCGAACATGTGAATGTATCTCTGTGGCGTGCTTTTGGAGTCTTCGATGCACATGTACGGCTTTGTGTTGAGAAATTCCCGTGGCTCGTAAAACTTTGACAATGATGATGTTAAAATCAGAAATAACTTGGTTGAGGGGAGTGAAAGCGTACCATGCTGGTAGTCCCCTTGTGTAACCTACTTTCATTGCATCGTCTTAACTCTACGTCCACGGGGTTTGATACAAGCTTATTGTATTCTTTTGGTTGCGACGCTGGGATGCTCAGAATATCACATGAACGAAATATTCTGGATAACGAAGAGGTAGAAATGAGAGAGTTATGTTGTTTATCGTGGCTTCCTCTATTTCTTCAAGAAAATGTTTCAGTCGCGTCTCTGAAGTTATCTCATGAGTTTTTGATGGTCGTCGAGTGCGATGAGCAGTCCCCAATCGCATTTTTCTTTAGTTTCTGAAGTTGTTTTCCTCTGAGCAGGCTTGGGATCCTCCGCGGTCTCGTAAAGTGTTGAACGTGTCTTCTAGACAGAGAGGTGATGATATTCTTGCGCTGCATCCTCGAAGAGTAGATGACCTTGTTATGGCTATGGCTTTTTGGCTGACTGTGTCTTATGTGCTTTCACAGTAAAGGAATTTCATGTATATCCTCAGTCCTCAAGTATGGTTTACATGTTTCCATCTTTGTAGTGATTGCTTCTATGGTGAAGCTCTGGCTGGTATCAACAAATGAGCGGCAATAGTTCTTGGTAGCAGATGTAATCAGAAGAGACTACATTGTCGTGGTAACAAAGTAGGTTGGCTGGAATTGTATGGGCTTCCGTGGAACTAAAGAGATTGGATGGATGTGTAAGCGAGCAAACTGTCCATGATCACAAGTTTTTGGCGAGATGGATCAAAAGGCGGCCACGACTACGAAGATTAGCTGGATGTGATCATGATCCTTGACACGGGGAGCGTGGTGGTACGACCCTTTGCAGGAAGAAGCGGCGTTGAAGCAGCTTCGGCTCTTGGAGAGGATGTTGAAACTTAAGAATTCAAACGCTAAAGCTTTGGCTTCGGATCCTGGAACAGCTTATGGAGAGAACGCTGAAGCAGAGAAGCTGTTGGAGCGAGCGTTGAAGCGGAGCGGCTGCGTTAATCAGTAGGTTGTCAAACTGGACACCCTTCAGGAGAACAATGGTTAGGAGTCCCCAGTTCCATCTATCAATCGTGCTTTTCATGAGAGGTTGGGGTTTGGGAACGACTTCTCTGGTTGGAAACGGCTGCTTCCCTGATGCAGTGCAGTTGAGGGCTGCAAATATGCCTTGATACTGCGCAGGAAGAGAGTCTTTGTGAACTCAGTGGGGTTGCTGATTTTCTTTGCCTCGATTTTGGAGAAGTCATTCCTGATCTTTACGTGTTATGAAATTGGATTGCTGATTCCCTTCCACTGGGGGTTCAGAAACAACAATGGAAGGATGCAAGATGTTGTAAAGATGCAACCTGTTAGCGCTGGAAGGATGCAAACTGTTAGCGCTGGAAGGATGCAAGCTGTCGGCGCTGGAGAGATGCAAGCTGTTAGTGCTGGATCGGCTTGGAATGGGCGCTGGCTTGGTGCAGGCGCTTGGATTGGCACGTCGTTGGCTTGGCGTGGCGCGGAATGTTGGCTTGTCATGACGCGTACTGTTGGCTTGGCACGACGCTGGCTTGGCGTGGCGCGGTAGCAATAAAGTGGCCAAGCATATTCCAGGTCTGTACTCCAGCGTTTCTCTTCCAATTTGTTTTCTGTTTTTCTTGTGTTGGTGCAAACCCTAGCCATAGGTATGCCTTCCATAAATCTGTAGAAATATTGTTCTTCTGAACTGGTGTAAACCCTAGCCGTAGGTATGCCTTTCATAAACTTGTAGAAATAATTCATCATAAACAATTCCTCTTCGAATATCACCGTAGTAACATCGGCTAGTGACGGGTAATCATTATTATTCAAAGTGGGTGCGTACGGGTAGGTGACTGATTCCACGAAGAACCGGGCATTAGGGTTTTCCTCTTTTTTTTTTTTTTTTTTTTTTT
>NC_039362.1:12104542-12120241 GCF_003573695.1 Papaver somniferum | reverse complement strand
TTTTTGTAAGTCAAACAAAGCGTCTGGTTTATGGTTTGATTTTATGGATTTTTGGGTTGATAGACAAGTGTTTGCTATGAGGGTTTTGGATTATTATTCGGGATGAACTGTTTTAGGATGATGACGTTTTTGGTTATGATTGTAGCTGACACAAACATCCCAGGGAAGATACGGAACCGTGAACGTTGTGTGTCGGTAGATGACATGGGATGAAACATAACATGGCTATCGGTTTTATCATTCCCGTGAAAATTTGAAATAGTAAACCATGTATTTTGTCTAGGCAAGACTTACTCGGTTTTTTGGATCTGCTAACGAAAAATGAGTCAGGTGCAAGTCCTAGTTTTGTGGGAAGCACCGCCGCGATTGTGGAAAGTCCCCATGCATCTCTAAGTCACCTGGTAATCGAGTTGTCGATCCCTGGTCGGGTCGTTCTCTTTTAAGATATAGGCAGTCCCCGGTCATCCCTTGTCGCGTCAAGACTGATAATCGGGTCGTCTGGTAACTGAGTCGTCGATCCCTGAGAGGATCGCCTGCTTCGACCGTCTTGATGTCTGGGTTGAATCATGAGATCGAAGATTGAAAATTGACATTGTAACCGAAATATCAATCTCCTACTGTGGTCGCCAATTGTTTTTGGGTGAAAATGGTTTCTGCTGATTTTGGTAATTTCGGGTGTGTGGGTGAGAAACGAATTTAAACCCTAAACAATGTACTGCAAGGGAGTACTTTAGATTCGAGAGATCAATCTGTACAAGTCCGTCCTAAACCAAGAAATGGTCTTTGCAGACTTGCTTCGGTCACAAAGTGAAGAAGAATGGGTTGGTTTTGGGGAGAGAAGCAAGAAAAGTGATGAGACCAGAATAGTTGATTCTGGAAGAGTAGTTATGTTACGACTTGTATCAGAAAGTGAGAAGCTCACAGATGGAAAGCTAGCCAACGTTTTTTTGAGTGGTGTATATTCCTGACTGAACTTGTTGTTCGGTGGAAATAGGTAAGACCTATTTATACAAGTCGAAGTGAAACGTACTCTGGTCTCATTAAGGAATGGAAAAAATGGGTGAGTAAATGAGAGGAGGTGGTAACAGTTAACGCATGGAATTGATGTTCCACAAAACCGTTAACGCGTGGAATTAATGTTCAATAAAACCGTTAACACATGGAATTGATGTCCCATAAAAGAGCGTTTCACCATTAACTCCCTGTATTTAATAACCGCCTCATCCTTATGAAACTTCCTTATGACGGGCGTAATGTACGCCGCACGCTGTAAACCGCCAAACCAATATGATGAGTCCTAAAAAGTGCATATTTCTATATCTTTTTTTTGGTATTTAACTCATCTTTTGTGCATTAATTCTACATTTTATCCCATATTCTGTATTTTCTTTGTTTTCAAGAATAAATATTTTTATTAACTAATTTTGCATTTTTAGGTAATAAATAAAGTTTGGATGAATAGCGGAGCAAAAAGAGCAGAAAAGTGGTGGAAGCCAAGAGGAATCACACAAGGAAGCCGCGAAGAATGTTGTGCGCAAGACCAAAAGGCTAGAACTGGGCTTGAAGAGGAAGAATTGTTCTTAAAGAAGATATGGGCTTGGCATACCCAAGGCCCAAAACCCTCACCCAAACCCATTTCCAGTATCCATACCCGCCTTCATATTCAGCCGTCAGATTGGATCATCTCAGCATCCTACGGTCGCTTCATCGTCGATCATCGAAGTCTGAAGCTCCTGTCAAACACTACAGCACCTAACTCCATCTTGAGCCGTCAGTTTCGTTGTATCGGGCATCCAACGGTCGCTTCCCGCTTCCTTCCATCTCGCCGTTAGATCGATCCATCATCTTCGCATCCAACGTCTCATCCTCGCTATTCATCAACAATTGCTAAACCCACTCAACACCCTAGCATCTAGGTTTATAACCCAAAACCAAACAAACCCAATCCATTTTCCATCGAGCCATCTCCTTCTTTCCCTTTCTCTTCCTCTACAGACGCCATACCACCACCATTTCCACCACCTGCTCCGCCACCAACTCTCTGTCACCACCTCAACCATCATCATAACCACCACGTCCATCAAAGGAACCTAATCCCATCATTTTCCCTTCTCCTTAGCCACCTATTTTCTCAATTTCTGCACGTTTTCTATCAGAAACCCTAGCGTGTAAAATTGGGAAATTAGGTCGAAATTGAGAAGCAATTGAAGCGTGGGGAGCATCAGGAGAAGAATTGGGAGCATGGGTGAGAGTTATCATTCGTTTTCAGAGAGTTGGTAAGGGGTAATTTTAAAACCCTAATTTCACTGTTTTGGGGAAGAGGGTGTTAACCCTAATTTTGGATTTGTGTATAAATAGGGATGATGGGTATGTGTTAGAGGTATGCCTGGGCTAGCCAGAGCTTCACCCAAGAGGACTGGACTAGCCAGTTCCTCAACTGTCCTGTTTTTAGTTCAATTGTTTTGTGTTATTTTCAATTATTTTGCACTATCAATTATGTTCTAACCTGTTCTGCTAGGGTTGAGATGAAGCCCTAGCTTATTGCTTGTTATTCATGCTCTTGTCAGTAGCCATGATGTGTGTAAATTCTCATAGTGAAACTCCATCTTAGGGCTTCAACACTAGTCTTTCACATTGGATGTCAGGCATCCATTGTAGTTAGAATCATCTAGTGTTGCTGAACTGCAACTCATGCTTAATTTTATATATTGTTCTTTTGATTAATTGTGCTTTAAACAGACAGTTAATACTTAGGGAAGATACCTTAGTTGTGATAGGATATTTCATATCAAAATGACCCTTGATATATAGAGGATTGATATCCCTCTTGCTGGTGGTTATAGAAAAACAAAGTTACTGTCAGTGATGAATAGTCAGTGTGAGTTAGAGGTGGATTCAAAAGCCCTAGCATGTTCCTGTTTACTTGCTTTACATTCTACTGTTTTTCAATTCAGTCACTGCCATCATCTCAAGTGTGTTTTAACACAACCAAGACTCTTTGTTACAACTCAGTTTTAGTGAAACTCTAAGCTTCAACTACACACACCTTGTCCCTGTGGATCGACCCATATTTGTATTGTTCTACACCTCGACACCGTGCACTTGCGGTATTAGTTTGTGACTCTTTTAGAGAGCCACCAAGTTTTTGGCGCCGTTGCCGGGGACTTGGCATTGTGTGGTTGCTGTTTTTCCTTGCTTTCTTTCACTTGCATATCTTGCATTTAGTATAATCATTTAGCTCATCATAACTTGCATTTTCATCTTTGCATAATTTTTCATCTTTGCATCATTTTCCCTTGTTGTTCTTGCTGTTCTTAACAGCTTCTGTTGTTTTTCTTTCCTTGCTCATTTGCTTGTTGTTGCTCTTAGCTTGCATCTGCACTTGCATCATTTGCTATTTACATTGCATTCTTGCTGTTTGCATCTTCATCTAGTTGTTTTCTTGCTTTTCTTGCACAGCATCATAGCATCTTCTTGCCTGTTGCTTTAGTGCACTGCTGTGAACTGCTTAGCCCATTTGCACCTTTGTTGTTGAATCTGCCCCTGGTGCTGCTGCTGCTTGCACTGCCTCTGCTGTTGCTGGTGAACTGGTGGAACTGAGGCTGTTACTTTCCCCTGTTGCTGCCTGTTGCTGCTAATTGCTGCTGCCTTCTGCACCTGTTGCTGTGCTGCTAAGGCTGAAACTTGCTAAACCAAAGCTGCAGCTAGAACCCAAGCTCAACTGGGCTGCTGATTTGTACCAAGCCAAACTGGTCTGTAATACAAGCCAAAGAAGAAAGACCAAAGCCCAACTGGGCCTTGAGTGTTGAAGCCAAAGCTTAGGATGATCCAAAGCCCAACTGGGCTTTTGCAACCAAACTGAACAGATGGGTTGTGCTTCAAAGGTAAGCCTAAACCCATTAAGAGAACCCAACCTGTGGGCTTCCATTTTTAATTTGTGGGCTTGTAATAATTTTTTCCATTTTTTTTTTGGGCTTGTAATTTAAGTTAATTTTTGGGTTTGTATTTGAGCTTAACTGTGGGATTGTCCCTATCAAAATTTTGGGTTTCAAAAACCCAACAAACAACCTAAACAAGGTTAACTGAACCTACCAACTCAGCTGGGCTTCGTTAGTTTCTGGGCTTGCTGAACTCGTTAGTTGGGCCATGTACTCAAATCTCTAGGCCGTTCACTGGGCTTGTCCCACCGAAAATTTGAACCAGTTAGTTGGGCCTCATCCCATTAAAACCAAAAGGAGTTTTCAAAACCCATAAAAACCAAATGTTTCCCATCAAAAACCAAATGTTTTTCATTCCCATCAAAACCAAAATCTTCCCATAAAAAACCAAATTTTTGAAAACCCATTAAAACCAAATAGTGGGCTTTGTGTCTTTTCAATATGGGACAACCTCGTGCTCTCCATGAATACATGTATCCCACAATAAAAATTCCATTATCATGTATTGTCTTACCTCAAACCAATAACCCTTTTAAAATAAATGCAAGCATGATACAAATACTTCCTATATTTCGAGGGTTCGATACTGAGAACCCCTATACTCATGTAAGAGAGTTTGAACAAATTTGTCGGACTATGCAACCTGAACATATGTCTGAAGACTCTCTGAAATTGCGTTTGTTTACATTTTCTCTAAAGGAAAGGGCCAAAACATGGTTTTACGGTTTGAGACCACAATCAATCAACACTTGGGACCAACTCACAGATCTATTTTTCAAAAAATTCTTTCCACATCATAGGACCATCGCTATTCGTCAAAATATCAATTGTTTTGTCCAATTGGATGAGGAAACTGTTTTTGACTATTTTGAACGTTTTAATGATTTGTTGAGCGAATGTCCACACCATGGATTTGAGAAGTGGAGACTTGTCGCTATCCTCTATGAGGGACTAGACTTTAAATCTCGAGCCATGGTTGAGTGTATGTGTAATGGTGAATTTCTTGATAAAACTGTGGATGATGCATGGAAATTTTTAGCTGAGATTGCGGAGAAAACCCGTCAATGGGAATTCATTAGGGAAACTGAGACACTATCACATGATATAGGTGGTAATGAATTGAACTTTTAAAATAGCATGTCTAGTCCTTCTCATGTGTATGATATTGAATATGAACCTAATCTAGAGGAACATGAGTTGACTAATGACACCACAACTGCTAATAGGGAAAACTATGCATATTACTATGATGATGATGATGATGATAATGTTATGTTAGAAGAACATGTCTATGCTGAAAATGTTGTGGAACCTTTGGTTTCAAATACATTAGGCTTTTCTGCTCCGACCTTCATGAATGATATTTCTTCTAATATTCCATATGCATGTGATGTTGATACTTTGATATTGTGCAATTATCCTGTGAAGAGCATGACTTAGGTAAATATTCTGTTGACACTAATGATCCTATGCAGGAAAACATAGTTGATGTGTCTGATTCCATACTTAAACCATAATATATTGCTTCTGTTGATGATAATTTGAATATATCGGATAACCACGATTCTGAATTAGGACTTGTGCAAATTTTTTGTGATGATGAGCATGCTACACATCTTGAGTGTGACTTAGATAATGCTGATGTGACTGATAATATTGATACTCTTGATCTCATGCATGTGAGACACTTAGATGTCACTTTCTTGCCTAAGTCACAATCTGATAGCCTTCCACCCAACCTAGAGTTGGTTTGTACCCATATTGTCAAACCAATTTTTCTGAGAGTCTCTAATCTAGGTTTGGAACTGTGTGCTTCCCAAGTCCTTTTGGACTATTTTGCATCTAAGTATAATATCTTTGAGGAACCACAGTTGGAATTAGCATGTGTACCCGTCCCTAGCAAAGTTCATTTTGAGTTAGACCTTGTACATGATGAACCCCCAAAACTGCGAGATTTTGTTTCCAAAATTTTATCCGTTGAAAAATCCAGGTTTGGGGGTAGCTCATTTTGTTTCACAGTTTCACTTGCGTTTATTTCCTGTTATATTTGTGTGAAGCTGTTGAAACCTCTACACTTTGTCTTTTGGGTTGATCCTCAACTCTTTAGATTGTTAGTGTATGGTGAATTTTTTGTATATAATCCAGTAGATAAAATTTCTTAAAACCCTTTTGTTCCTTTTGTATATATTTTGCTAATCCAATATGATCTCGGCTGACATATGTTGGATTCTTGCCTTGAATAACGGAGTTCTAATATTGCTTTCGCCGAAATCGGGTATTCTCTTTCCTTTTTCTCTACTCAACATGATCCTCTTCATATGTTGTATTATAATTTTGTTCATATTTTGAAACATTGAGGACAATGTTTAGTTTAGGTTTGGGGGTGAAAAATAGATACTTTGATAATATGCCATAATTGAAAACAAGAACTCCTTCTTTTTGAAAAAAATGAAAAATCAAAATAAAAAATAAAAAATTGAAAAAAACATAAAAATGGAGCTCATTTACCTTGAAATGTTGACTCTTGTGCAAATATGTAATTATTAGGAGTCTTAGTCTAGATATTTAGGCACCCCTGATTCTAGCACAATTCACATAGTGATAAGAAATTTGCACGCGCACGATCTACCAATACATGTATAGCCTCGATCTTCAAGGTGTTTGATAGGAAGTCACGATTGCCAATCACTTTAGAATACTGAACGAAACTTGACTAGCTTGTTCTTTGGTTGGTTGGGATAGAAGGTGGAGGTTACATTAAGAAAGACAACCATCGAATTTAACTGGGTGCATCAAAAAGGGCTACCTCTTGCAAAGTGTCATGTAATTTTTTGTTTCCTTTTGTATATGTATCAAAAGTGTTTCCTTATCAAAAAAAAAAAAAATCGATGTGTATATTCAGAAAAATTTCAAAAAAATTTCAAAAATTTCAAAAATAAATAAATAAATAAAAATCAAGTATTATCAATTTCATCCTCTCTTGTTCCAAAAATAAAAGAGAGTAGTCAATGTAAATAAGAGTCATGTAAAGAGTCATATTTTGTGTTTTTGTGTTGTAAGCAAGGAAGGGTGTATGCCATTGATGTACAACGCGAGTAATTGTGAAATACCTCCAACTCATTCACAATTCTCGTAAAGTCCGGACAGCTAGCTAGATTTCGACATTGGTTCTTAGCCTGAGAAACTATCTCTTGGTGATTAGTAGTCATAACATCCGATCTTTCTTTACACATGTGTAGATACACTTTACACTCTTATCACATGTCTTTATTTGTTATCAGTGCTAGGATTGTGCCTTAGATAGCTAGATTGACATCTCCATTTTGCTGTGAGCTTAAACTGTCTTGCACATGTCACATTTGATGGAATATGAGCTTATATTTTGTCCTAGAACTTTGTAGGTACGTTCTAAGCAAACCTTCACGAGACTTCACTCGTCCACTAGGGACACTTAGTGGTTTAAAAGGCTTAGTGCATACGCTAAATGCATTCGAGAGACCAGCGACAGTGGTATAGGTAGGATTCCCTTAGTTTTGTTTTACTTGAGGACAAGTAAAATTCAGGTTTGGGGGTATTTGATGAGTCCTAAAAAGTGCATATTTCTATATCTTTTTGTTGGCATTTAACTCATCTTTTGTGCATTAATTCTACATTTTATCCCATATTCTGTATTTTCTTTGTTTTCAAGAATAAATATTTTTATTAACTAATTTTGCATTTTTAGGTAATAAATAAAGTTTGGATGAATAGCGGAGCAAAAAGAGCAGAAAAGTGGTGGAAGCCAAGAGGAATCACACAAGGAAGCCGCGAAGAATGTTGTGCGCAAGACCAAAAGGCTAGAAATGGGCTTGAAGAGGAAGAATTGTTCTTAAAGAAGATATGAGCTTGGCATACCCAAGGCCCAAAACCATCACCCAAACCCATTTCCAATATCCATACCCGCCTTCATATTCAGCCGTCGGATTGGATCATCTCAGCATCGTACGGTCGCTTCATCATAGTGCATCAAAATCTGAAGATCCTGAAAAACACTATAGCACCTAACTCCATCTTGAGCCGTCAGTTTCGTTGTACTTCCGCATCCAACGGTCGCTCCTCGCTTCCTTCCATCTCGTCGTTAGATCGATCCATCATCTCCACATCCCACGGCTCATCCTCGTTGTTCATCCAATTTGCTACAACCGCCCAACACCCGAGCACCTAACACCTATACCCGTCAACCAAACACTCCCCTCCTTCTTCTCCATCGACTTCACCTCCCTCACCCCCGTCTGCAACAGCCTCACCTTCACCACCAACTCCGCCAACTCCACTGCCTCAACCACCACAATCAACCACCAAAAGCCATCATGGCTATCCCTCACCGAAACCCATCATTCCCCTAAACTTCTAGCCATCTATTCTCTCGATTTCTTCCCTAATTTCTCTCTGAAACCCTAGGTAAGAAATCAATAGAATAGGTCGAGTTAGAAAATCAATTGGAAGGCATGGAGAGGAGCAGGAGAGTCAGAAGAAGAATGGGTCGACGTACAGAAGCCATTATCAAAGATTAGGTAAACTGAATTTCAATTTTCAGAAACCCTAATTTACTGTTTTGGGGGTTTTGCTTGTAAAGTGTAATTGAGTATAAATAGATGCTTTGGGATGTTGTAATGGGCATGCCTGGACTAGCCAGTGCACCACCAAGAGGACTGGACTAGCCAGTTCCTCAATTGTTCATGTCCTGTTTTTAGTTCAACTGTTTTGTGTTATTTTCAATTGTTTTGCACTGTCAATTATGTTCTAACCTGTTCTGCTAGGGTTGAGATGAAGCCCTAGCTTATTGCTTGTTATTCATGCTCTTGTCAGTAGCCATGATGTGTGTAAATGCTCATAGTGAAACTCCATCTTAGGGCTTCAACACTAGTCTTTCACATTGGATGTCAGGCATCCATTGTAGTTAGAATCATCTAGTGTTGCTGAACTGCAACTCATGCTTAATTTTATATATTGTTCTTTTGATTAATTGTGCTTTAAACAGACAGTTAATACTTAGGGATCATACCTTAGTTGTGATAGGAGATTTCATATCAAAATGACCCTTGCTATATAGAGGATTGACATCCCTCTTGCTGGTGGTTATAGAAAAACAATGTTACTGTCAGTGATGAATAATCAGTGTGAGTTAGAGGTGGATTCAAAAGCCCTAGCATGTTCCTGTTTACTTGCTTTACATTCTACTGTTTTTCAGTTCAGTCACTGCCATCATCTCAAGTGTGTTTTAACACAACCAAGACTCTTTGTTACAACTCAGTTTTAGTGAAACTCTAAGCTTCAACTACACACACCTTGTCCCTGTGGATCAACCCGTATTTGCATTGTTCTACACCTCGACACCGTGCACTTGCGGTATTAGTTTGTGACTCTTTTAGAGAGCCACCAAGTTTTTGGCGCCGTTGTCGGGGACTGGTGCTGTGTTGAAGTTGTTTTCTTGCTTACATTTCTGCATCATAACTTGCATATTCATCTTTGCATTGCATTCCTGCATGAGCATTTAGTGTAGCATCTAGTGTAATTTTCCTGTTCTTTGTAGCTTGCTCTTAACTGATAACTCTGTTGAGTAACAGGTGCCTTCTCCAACTGACCTGTTGCTTGCCAAGGACCTGTTGCTGCTTTACCTGTGCTCAACCCTTGGTGCTGCTGCCAACTTGAGCTGCTGTGGCTCCTGCTGTTGCTGGATGCCTGGTGCTGTTGCTCTTGCTGCTGTACACATGTTGCTGTTCCCTGTTCCTGTTGCTGCTGCCAGCCTCTGCTGCTGCTGCTGTGCTGCTGCATGTTGCTGCTGCTGAGTGCTGTGTAGCCCTGCTGTTGCTGGTGCTACTGTGCTGCTGAGGGGAAAATCACAAGCCCAACTGGGCCTGCTGAAGTTGCTGCCAAGCTTAACAAGTTGAGCCAAGCCCAACTGGGCCTGAACAAAGACAAAAGCTTAGGATGATCCAAAGCCCAACTGGGATTTTGCAACCAAACTGAGCAGCTGGGCTGTGCTTAAGCAAGTAAGCCTAAACCCATTAAGAGAACCCAACCTGTGGGCTTCCATTTTTAATTTGTGGGCTTGTAATAATTTTTTCCATTTTTCTGTTAGGTTTGTAATTAATTTCTTGTGGGCTTGTTTGTTTAATTTCTTGTGGGCTTGTGGTTTTAGATTGATTTGGGCCTGTTGTTTAAATTAAAGAAAACTGAACTTTTGAAAGCCCAGTTGGGCCTCATATTTTAGTTAGTAGCTAGCCAAAGCCCAACTAAATTTCTGGGACTGTGGGCTTAACATCCATTTGAAAACTAAACATTTACACTGTGGGCTTGACCCAAAAACAGAACGTTTTCAAAGCCCAGTTGGGCCTCGACCTTTGGCTATTTAAGAGCCCAAATTTCAAATTGTTACCTGGGCTTGTTTCTGAATTGTGGGCCTGAACCAAATTTCAAGTGGGCCAAAATTTCAAAATTCCAAAAACCAACAGTGAGCTTTACTCACCAGCAGTGGGCCTGTTTTTCAAAAACGTAGCTGGGCTTCGCAAAACCCAACAGTGGGCTTGGTCTCCTTATCCCATTAAAAACCAAATGTTTTTCTCCCATAAAAACCAAAGTTTTCCAAATGTTTCCCTAAAAACCAAAATTTTTCTTTTTCCCATCAAAACCAAATGTCTCCCGACAAAACCAAATTTTTCCCAAAAAGTCCAATCCCATTAAAAACCAAATTTTCTTGTAGATAATGTGTTAGTTCAATTTCCTTTTGTATATATTTTGTGCTCATCCATTGTGACTCCGAATATGTTGGAGTTTTGCCTTGGATAACGGAGTTTTAATTCTGCTTTCGCCGAAATCGGGTATTCTCTCTCCTTTTACTCTACTCAGCATGTCCCTTTCCATATGTTGCATTTTAATTCTTTCCATATTTTGAAACATTGAGGACAATGTTTAGTTTAGGTTTGGGGGTATAGAGTAGATACCATGATAATTTGCCATAATTGAAAACGAACTCCTTCTTCTTTTTGAAAAAAATTGAAAAATTCCAAAAAAATTAAAAAATCAAAATTCAAAAAAAAAAAAAATTAAAAAAATTGAAAAAAAAATCATAAAAAATGGAGCTCATTTACCTTGAAATGTTGACTCTTGTGCAAATATGTATTTTTATTAGGAGTCTTAGTCTAGATATTTAGGCACCCTGATTCTAGCACAATTCACATAGTGATAAGAAATTTGCACGCGCACGATCTACCAATACATGTATGGCCTCGATCTTCAAGGTGTTTGATAGGAAGTTAGATTGCCAATCACTTTAGAATACTGAATGAGACTTGACTAGCTTGTTCTTTGGTTGGCTGGGATAGAAGTTGGAGGATACGTTAAGAAAAGCAACCATAGAATTTGACCGGATGCATTCGATAAGGGCCACCTCTTGCTAAGAGTCATGTAATTATGTTTTTCTTTTTGTTCATGTATCAAAAGTGTCACTATGTTGTAAAGATCAAAGTTTTTTCTTGAAAAAAAAAATAAAAACAAAAAATCAAGTATTTATTTATTCCATGTTTTGTCATGTTAAAGACAATAGTTCTCTCTTGTTCCAAAAATAAAAGAGAGTAATCAATGTAAATAAGAGTCATGTAAAGAGTCATCTTTTTGTTGTAAATAGTCTTGTAATAAGCAAGGAGGGTGCAGCCATCGATGTATAACGCGGGTAAACTGAAATATCACCAACCCATTGGGTGAACATTCACAATTCTCGTAAAGCCGGACAGCTAGCTTGGCTTAGAATTCGGTTCTTAGCCTAAAAACTATCTCTTGGTGATTAGTAGTCATAACTTCAGGTCATTCTAGAAACATGTGTAGATACACTTTACACTCTTATCACGTGTCTTTATTTGTTATCAGTGCTAGGATTGTGCCTTTGATAGCTAGATTGACATCTCCATTTTGTTGTGAGCTTAAACTGTCTTGCACATGTCACATTTGATGGAATATGAGCTTATATTTTGTCCTAGAACTTTGTAGGTACGTTCTAAGCAAACCTTCACGAGACTTCACTCGTCCACTAGGGACACTTAGTGGTTTAAAAGGCTTAGTGCATATGCTAAATGCATTCGAGAGACCAGCGACAGTGGTATAGGTAGGATTTCCTTAGTTTTGTTTTACTTGAGGACAAGTAAAATTCAGGTTTGGGGGTATTTGATGAGTCCTAAAAAGTGCATATTTCTATATCTTTTTGTTGGCATTTAACTCATCTTTTGTGCATTAATTCTACATTTTATTCCATATTCTGTATTTTCTTTGTTTTCAAGAATAAATATTTTTATTAACTAATTTTGCATTTTTAGGTAATAAATAAAGTTTGGATGAATAGCGGAGCAAAAAGAGCAGAAAAGTGGTGGAAGCCAAGAGGAATCACACAAGGAAGCCGCGAAGAATGTTGTGCGCAAGACCAAAAGGCTAGAACTGGGCTTGAAGAGGAAGAATTGTTCTTAAAGAAGATATGGGCTTGGCATACCCAAGGCCCAAAACCCTCACCCAAACCCATTTCCAATATCCATACCCGCCTTCATATTCAGCCGTCGGATTGGATCATCTCAGCATCCTACGGTCGCTTCATCGTCGATCATCGAAGTCTGAATCTCCTGTCAAACACTACAGCACCTAACTCCATCTTGAGCCGTCAGTTTCGTTGTATCGGGCATCCAACGGTCGCTTCCCGCTTCCTTCCATCTCGCCGTTAGATCGATCCATCATCTTCGCATCCAACGTCTCATCCTTGCTATTCATCAACAATTTCTAAACCCACTCAACACCCTAGCATCTAGGTTTATAACCCAAAACCAAACAAACCCAATCCATTTTCCATCGAGCCATCTCCTTCTTTCCCTTTCTCTTCCTATACAGACGCCATACCACCACCATTTCCACCACCTGCTCCGCCACCAACTCTCTGTCACCACCTCAACCATCATCATAACCACCACGTCCATCAAAGGAACCTAATCCCATCATTTTCCTTTCTCCTTAGCCACCTATTTTCTCAATTTCTGCACGTTTTCTATCAGAAACCCTAGCGTGTAAAATTGGGAAATTAGGTCGAAATTGAGAAGCAATTGAAGCGTGGGGAGCATCAGGAGAAGAATTGGAAGCATGGGTGAGAGTTATCATTCGTTTTCAGAGAGTTGGTAAGGAGTAATTTTAAAACCCTAATTTCACTGTTTTGGGGAAGAGGGTGTTAACCCTAATTTTGGATTTGTGTATAAATAGGGATGATGGGTATGTGTTAGAGGTATGCCTGGGCTAGCCAGAGCTTCACCCAAGAGGACTGGACTAGCCAGTTCCTCAACTGTCCTGTTTTTAGTTCAACTGTTTTGTGTTATTTTCAATTGTTTTGCACTATCAATTATGTTCTAACCTGTTCTGCTAGGGTTGAGATGAAGCCCTAGCTTATTGCTTGTTATTAATGCTCTTGTCAGTAGCCATGATGTGGGTAAATGCTCATAGTGAAACTCCATCTTAGGGATTCAACACTAGTCTTTCACATTGGATGTCAGGCATCCATTGTAGTTAGAATCATCTAGTGTTGCTGAACTGCAACTCATGCTTAATTTTATATATTGTTCTTTTGATTAATTGTGCTTTAAACAGACAGTTAATACTTAGGGAAGATACCTTAGTTGTGATAGGAGATTTCATATCAAAATGACCCTTGATATATAGAGGATTGACATCCCTCTTGCTGGTGGTTATAGAAAAACAAAGTTACTGTCAGTGATGAATAGTCAGTGTGAGTTAGAGGTGGATTCAAAAGCCCTAGCATGTTCCTGTTTACTTGCTTTACATTCTACTGTTTTTCAGTTCAGTCACTGCCATCATCTCAAGTGTGTTTTAACACAACCAAGACTCTTTGTTACAACTCAGTTTTAGTGAAACTCTAAGCTTCAACTACACACACCTTGTCCCTATGGATCGACCCGTATTTGCATTGTTCTACACCTCGACACCGTGCACTTGCGGTATTAGTTTGTGACTCTTTTAGAGAGCCACCACAATACCCAAAGAGGATCCCCCAATTTGTGCTGATGTCTCGAATGTCTTTGTGGAAAACATGTAGCATATTGTCGCCTAGCAAGTCGATCTTGGGAAACTTGCTGGCTTGGTAACCTTCGACGGTCGAGATTTTGCATCTTAAGAGGAAAGGTAGTTGTTGATCGTCGCACGCTTTCTTTTTTGGTGGCCGCATAGGGAAGGCCAGCATGGTGGCGCGGCAAGGTCGGCATGCCACTGGCATGGCATGCCTTGGCGCGGCTTGGCGTGGCCAAACTAGGGTTTTGGGTCAAAGGTTACCATGCGTTGTCTGGTAACCTTGGACGGCTAGGATCTGCTCCTGGGATTGAAGGGCGACCGTTGATTTCCGCACGCCTTTGTTTTGGTGGCGCGACAAGGTTGGCATGTCATGCCTTGGCTCGGTTTGGCGTGGCCAAACTAGGGTTTTTGGGTCAAAGGTTACCATGCGTTATCTGGTAACCTTGGACGGCTAGGATCTGCTCCTAGGATTGAAGGGCGACCATTGATTATCACACGCATTTATTTTAGTGACTGCATAGGGAAGACCAGCATGGTGGCGCGACAAGGTTGGCATGCCATTGACATGGCATGCCTTCGCGCGGTTTGGCGTGGCCAAACTAGGGTTTTTGGGTCGAAGGTTACCATGCGTTGTCTGGCAACCTTGGACGGCTAGGAATTGTTCCTGGGATTGAAGGGAGACAGTTGATTGTCGCACGCCATTGTTTTAATGACCGCATAGAGAAGGCCAGCATGGTGGCGCGGCAAGGTTGGCATGCCATTGGCGCGGTTTGGCGTGGCCAAACTAGGGTTTTTGGGTCAAAGGTTACCATGCGTTGTCTGGTAACCTTGGACGGCTAGGATTTTCTCCTGGGATTGAAGGGAGACCGTTGATTATCGCACGCCTTCGTTTTGGTGGCCGCATAGGGAAGGCCGGCATGGTATAGTGGGGCCGCGGGTTTTTTGCATGTCGTTTGGCAATGGTGCGGCTAGCATGGCTAGGGACATGGCAAGGTGTTGTTGGCTTGGCATGGTGGGGCCAAGGGTTTGGCACGCCGTTGGCACATGGTGCGGCTAGCATGGATAGGGCCAAGGCAAGGTGCGTTTGTCTTGGCATGCCGCTTGGCATATGGTGCGGCTAGCATGGCTAGGCCCAAGGCAAGGTGCGTTTGGCTTTCCATGGTGGGGCCAAGATCTTGGCATGCCGCTTAGCACATGGTGTGGCTAGCATGGCTAGGGCCAAGGCAAGGTGCGTTTGGCTTGGCATGGTGGGGCCAAGGATTTTGCACACCGTTGGCACATGGTTCGGCTAGCATGGCTAGGGCAAGGTGCGTTTGGATTGGCATGGTTGGCATGCCTTTGGCGTGGTAGGCGTGGCTGGCACGGCTTGCCATTGGCACAGGGTGCGGCTAGCATGGTTGGAATGCCTTGGCGCGGTAGGTATGGCTGGCACGGTTTGCCATTGGCACAGGGGTGCGGCTAGCATAGTTTGCATGCCTTGGCACGATAGGTGTGGCTGGCACGGCTTGTCATTGGCACGGGGGGTGCGGATAGCATGGTTGGAATGCCTTGGCGTGGTAGGTGTGGCTGCACGTCTTGCCATTGGCACAGGGGGTGCGGCTAGCATGGTTGGCATGCCTTGGCGCGATAGGTGTGGCTGGCACGGCTTGCCATTGGCACAGGGGTGCGGCTA
>NC_039362.1:12067332-12104532 GCF_003573695.1 Papaver somniferum | reverse complement strand
GTGTGGCTGGCACAGTTTTCCATTGGCACAAGGGTACGGCTAGCATGGTTGGCATACCTTGGCGCGGTGGGTGTGGCTGGTATGGCTTGCCGTTGGCGCTGGGGTGCGGCTAGCATGGTTGGCATGCCTTGGCGCGGTAGGTGTGGCTGGCATGGCATGCCTTTGGCACATGTGGTGTGGGAATTATGGTTTGGCATATCGGAACCCTAATTAGTAATAAAAAAAGGTACCCTGGTAATTTTCTCGCAGACATATTAAAGGGTTCAATAAATGTGTTTATGGTCATAATGACGTCATGTCAGATGTGCGGTTTTAACCCTAGGATAAAAACCACCATCAACACCAGGTTAACGACTTAAAGACTTCATTGAGATTGTGAAGCCAGACCGATACTACTTTTATCGTAGTTGTGTGATCTGATCTTGCATCTTCTATCGTACGAGTACAATCATATTGATTGGCTTGAGATCGTGAGAGTTCTCCGATAGGCATGATATAAAATGTAATCACAAACATCTTCGTCTCATCGTTTGTGATTCCACGACATCTTGTTTCGCTACCATACAATTAATATTTTTGTGAGGTGATTGATTAATCTAGGTTGTTCTTCGGGAATATAAGACCGGATTATCAATTGGTTTCTGTTCACATTGATTATATATCAAAAGACGAAACAAAACTTTAGGGTTTTTCTGCGGGAAACAGATTTATCCTTTGATAGACTATTCTGTGTGAGACAGATTTGTTTATTATTAAAGCCTGCGATTTTGGATCATAGGAACTCTTAGTTGTGGGTGAGATCAGCTAAGGGATTCAAGTGCGTAGTATCCTGCTGGGATCAGAGGCATAGGGGTGCAACTGTACCTTGGATCAGTGGGAGACTTATTGAGGTTCAACTACAGTCCAGTCCGAAGTTAGCTTGGAGTAGGCTAGAGTCTGTAGCGGCTTAATACAGTATGTATTCAATCTGGACTAGGTCCCGGGTTTTTTTTTGCATTTGTGGTTTCCTCGTTAAAAAGTTTCTGGTGTCTGTATTATTTCCTTTTCGCATTATATTTTGTTAATATAATAGAAATAACACAGGTTGTGCGTTAGATCAATCAATTGGATAGTCCGACCTAACGGTTGTTGATTGAAGTTGATTGATCCTTGGATATTGGTCTTTGGTACCATCCAAGTTATTCCTTGTGTTTGATAAAGATTCGCTATTGACTTAGCTTGAGTAAAGATCAAACCAAGAGAGAGATATTAACTCCTTGAGATACTTTTATCTAGATTGAGTCTGACTGTCTAGTTGATTCTCTAGCAAAGTATCTCGGAGTTAGTCCATACAGATTGCTGAGCGAAATATTGGGTGGTGTTGTTAGACCCCCGCTTTTTCACTTGTAAAATTAAGGTCGTTCTTGTTGTTCTTTCGGGAATGACATTTTATGGGGGGGAGTTCTTAATTGAACTTGTGTTTAATTGCCAATTCTTTGTGGGGAGTGCGGGTGTGGAATATCGTAGGAGTTTTCTTGTATCTTTATAAACTCCTTGATGAATACACTAAGTTTCGACTATGTGAAATCATCTAAACAAAGTTGACATGTTCTATTTTATTCATGAAGTATCTCTATGAGAATTTCATTATGATCCCAATAGTTTTCGTACCTTTGCCAATTTATATTGACAAAAACGGGGAGAATTAATGTGTAGTTCACACTACAAATAAATATGGTTTACGGATCATTATATAAGGGTGAGTGGTTTTCATGTGATATGAAGTATTGACTAAGGGGAAGTGATACATATCACCATTTGTCAAAGTTGTGATACAATTGGACTTTGATGATGTGTAATAATACTATGACACTATATAAAAATTATTGAGAGCTAATATTTTCTCATTGTTATAGCTACGGATCTTCAACAACTATGATGCTGAGTTGAACACGTTCAGAATCACTGGACTACTTGGAAGTGACGAAGATTTCTAGTAATGTTGAAGAACCAGGGAAATCAAGCATTTGGATGAGAAGCTACAAAGTCTATTTATTTCTTAATCCATGTGTATTGATAGTTTTGTCACTAAATTGAAAAGGGGGGAGATTGTTAGAGAACTGTTTGGTCGAACTCGAGCTTGTTGTCAAGTTAGTTGCCAAAACTATAAGTCTTGATTTATAGTCTACTTATAGATAAATATCGGAGTAGGATATAAAGTGTAGTTGAGCATTAGACTTCACGGCATTCATCGATTGGAGACGGATAACTAGTAAGGGGAGCTTGAGGAACTTCATCAACAAAAGGTATGTGGAGACTTGAACTCATATATCACTAAAAATTCTATCCACTATATTTCCTATATGAGACAAAAGTCGTATAGCTATATAAACTTTTATTATTCACATTTGATATTTTGAGCTGAGTTTAACTCGCTTTACATATTTCTCGAAATATGTGTTGAAAAGCTTTCGCTTTAACCAAGTTCATCTTATATTATTGATGAATTTCAAAATATGATCATGTGAAAATCAACTTGTAACATCTTACATGATTTATGTGAGACGGTCATTTGATGTAGACTCAGAATATTTCGTAGTGATCATTCGGTCACTTGAAAATTGCTTTGAAGCTAATAGTTTGTGTGAGACAGCTATTGTCGTCTTCTAAGAATGTTTCAATGATTGAAATGGGCGTTTAGAAAAATTAACCATGATTGGATATAACACAGTATGCATACTTGTATGCTAACAGTTGCATGTTATTCCAAGTCCGGGGACCATAGTATGCATACTGGTTGGTTAATGAAATTCAGGGAACTTTGTATGCATACCGGTATGGATACTGGTGTGAGTTTTAAGTTCCGGGAATTCAACTGAGTTTTGGAAGGTATGCGTACCCGCTCTCATACTGGCGAACCCAAACTTAGTCGGCCACTTAGGTATGTGTACCCGTTTGCATACTTGAGTATGTTATATTCTAAAATCGGTTTGTTCATGAACTAATACATTTATATAATAAGGAATACAATCTTTTGCAAACCGTGTCTATAATGTTCATGAATTTATTCGAGTGAATCAAAATTTATTTTGCTTCAATTGCGTCTTGTATACTTCTATGAGGATATAAACAATTGAACAACTCTAGAAATAGTTTCATTTGAGTCATTTGAACTGGTTATGGTAAAGAAGAATAAGGTTAACATGAAATTGTTCATATGACTAACTTCAGTTAACTATTGTTGAGCCAGCAAAGGTGTACACGTTTAGGTACGGTTATTCATACCTAAAGGAAGTCACTTTTCATTTGTGTATAACAAGCTAAGTTCGATCTAACGGTTGAAAGATACTAGCTTGAGTCTAATCAGGTTTTCATTTAACGGTGAATATTGAATGCTTTGTTACCAAGCATGAAGACGTGTTTTATTTAGCCTGCAGTCTTGGATTTTTTCCTACAGTCTGGGTATTTTGCATTTGTGCTACAGGGTGGTGTTTGTTTTTCTGTAGGGTGATCTTTCTGTCCGATTTCAGTGTATTTCTTTTTTCCCGGTGTTTGTTGTCTTAGTACAGGTTATAGAACTCTGTCCATCTTTTTAAGGAAGTATTCGTGACTGGGATTTGGTTCTTTTGTATTACTTGGCTTTGTCTAGGATTATTTTCTCTTTAATATAACCTTATTCATTCAGAAAAGAAAAAAAATAATTTATTTTTGAATTTTAGCAAAGGAAAAAAAATTATTCTCCTGGATGGATCCATTCATGAGGACAATTGGCTGACATTCTCACCAAACCTTTAGATACTCGAACGTTTCAGGTCCTTCAGAAAGCTATTGGTGTTTTTTTAGTTCATTAATCCAAAATTTTATCTATTTCATTAACCTTTCCATTAATTTTATCTATATTATTTGGGTAACTAAGCTTGATTTCCAGTGAGGAAATTATTTTTCTTATCCTCGACATCTGAATTTGTGATTTATGATTGTGTACTTCATTCTGCCAAATGTGTTCTATGAAACATGTAGTTTTGATAATCTTCTACCTAGTATACCTGCCTTAATAAACTAGTGTTTAGTGAAGGTAAAAAAAAATTTGTGATATTTTCTCTTTGCGCTCTGGTGATTAGAGTCTCATATTTTCTTATATGTTAATCTCTTATAACTCTTGAAAAAAAGGAGTAAACAATTTTGAGAATTGCTCAACAATTACATTTTTGTGAATATACTGCTACAGGATTCCATAAGATGCTTTTTAGGAATCTACTTTCCTCCTTGATTGCATAACCTCCAGGGAATAAGTGGTGAACTTTAATCTCTACATCCATATATGGCTAGGGAAGATATAATTCATATGTTGAATCATATCGCATTAATTGCTCTCGTTGTTCATAACTGGCCCATAAAATAATTTTTGTCGATGATTATTTTTCTCACAAAAAATTTGTATCTTAGTGCCTCTAACACTAAGATCGTTATTTTTAACTTCTTTGTTCGGAACAGGCGAGAAGAGAGAAAAATATTGGGATACAAATCTACTTTATTCATAACTGACAAGTTTGTTAATGTCCAAGAAAATCCTTCTCTTGTTATTAGAGTTGAAATGACGAGGGCACCCAAGTACACCACAATCTTTTCGGTTCAACCTATAAGTCCGATACCAAGTGTGGTTGTCTATGGAAAAAGTCGAGACAGTACGACAACAAGGTATACACTTGATAATAGTTAAAATATAAAATCGATATACTATAGGATCACAATCAAGTGTCTTGGATTAACGTACTAGGGTATTTACTTTTAATAATTAATAAAATAATTATAATTGCAAAATGTAAAAGTAAATCACACAACAATATTTTGTTAACGAGGAAACTGTGAATGCAGAAAACCCTCGGGACCTAGTCCAGTTTTGAATATTCTTATAATTAAGCCACTATACAAAGAAAAAATCCAACTTTTATAGTTGAGACCAAGTAATTTACCCCTAGTTACTTAGTTTCCTAAGTATCCAAGCGCCTACAACCATCTGTCCAATGCACGTGAATCCCAAGACAGACATCACTATCTTGAGTTTCTTTACCGATGTAAAGTCTTAAGCACTCAACTTCTTTTGATCATCTTCCAAACAATAAAAGAACAAACCTATTTGGTAACTACTCCAATAATCTTTTAAGAAAAGATATGTTGAGTTTGTGACAAATGCTCTTCCGTTTAAACAAGTAAACTATCAAATTCACAACTATTAGGTTCAGATACTCTGGAAAATATTATTAGTTAATGTGATACACTAATAATAGAAATTTTCTAAGAGAGATTTCGAAAATATTGGTTAACATTTACTGGAAATAAGAAAAACCGAAATTAGGTACTTTAATGAATATGTTGAAAATATTTTCGGTGTTGGAATTTCCATGTTGTCCAAACAACCTTGATCTATAAATACTTGAGTTTGGATTTCTTGCAAATTATCCTAAGAGGTAGGCAAACTTCATTCGTGTTGTTTCTGGTGGAGCCGTCTGTTAGAGCACTGCTCGGTCGAACTCGCAAGCATCGCTATCTCAAGCTTGTTTGTCCAGTTTAGGTGTCAAAACTATAAGTATTGATTTCTAGTATACTTAGCTATGTCTCGGATTAGGATATAATGTGTAGTTGAGCGCCTTTTAGACTTCATGGCGTTCATCGATTGGATACAAAAATCTACTAAGGGGAGCTTGGAGGAATTTCATCAATAAAAGGTGTGTGGTGACTTGAAATCATCTATCACTCAGAAGTATATTCTATTCTATATCCAATTGATACTAAATCATACAACTATATAGACTTTTACATTATACACATTTCATATTTCGAGCTGAGTTTAACTTGCTTATATTGCTTTAAATATGTTCATCATTATACTTGCCGAGTTTAGTTGGAAATAATTTATTTGTTGGAAACTAAATAATGAGTCAAAATATGATCATGTGAAAATTGCCTTGAAACATCTTACATGATTTGTGTGAGACGGTCATTTGATGTCGACTCAGAAAGTTTCGTATTAATCATTTGAGCACTTGAAAAATTACTTATAAGTTAATGGTTTATGCGATACATCTATTGTCGTCTTCCAAGGATGTTTCAATGATTGGAATGGGAGTTTAGAACAACTAACCATTATCTGGATATAACACATTATACATACCAGTATGCAAACTGTTGTAAGAATGATTCAGGTCCAGGAACCAAGTATGCATACCCGTATGAGAACGGTTTTAACTGTTAAAGTCCTGGAACCAAGTTTGCTTACCCGTTTGCAAACTGTTTCACCTTAGTTCGGTCCGGAACGACATATACCCGTTTGCGAACTGTCAGAAAAGATCGAAGTCCGGAACTTAAATTTGCGTACCCGTTTGCAAACTTATGTGGTTAAGTTCTAAAATCGGTTAAGTATGATTTCATACTCATGAACAAATACATTTATATATTAAGGAATGCAATCTTTGCAAACCGTGGTTAAATGTTCATGAATTGATTCTTGTGAATCAAATCCGATTTTTCTTCAATTGTGTCTTGTATACTTCTATGAGAATATAAACAATTGAACAACTCTATGAGTAACATAATTAGATTCATTTGATTATCATTTTATCTAGAAGTGTTAAGATGAATGAGGTTAATACAAAAGTATTCATGCGGCTAACTTCGGTTAACTGTTATTGAGCCAACTCAATATACACGTTTAGGTATGGTTACCCATATATAAATGAAGGTATATTTCATTTGTGTGTAACAAGCTAAGACCATCTAACGGTGGATTGATATTTTTTTTGTTTTAAGAAAACTTATCTTGAATCTTAAATCAGGATTTCATCTAACGGTGAATACTGATTGCTTTGTTTTAAAGCTATCAAACCCTGATTTGAGGACTATATAAGGGACAACTCTAGCAACTGGAAAACCTAATCCCCACACCTCATGTGTGATACTAGTTGTGACTATATTCGATTCTCCTTTAACCTAGGTTTTTCCTAAAACCATTATAGGTTAACGACTTAAAGTCTTCATTGGGATTCTGGAGCCATACCCAATTATTTTCTCTGTAGCATGTTCTGATCTTACTTGCTCTATCGTATTGAGTACTATCTTCTCTAAAATTTGATCGAGATTTATCTCCGATAGGTAAGATATAAAAATTAATCACAAAGCTCTTCGTCTCATTCTTTGTGATTCCACAATAACTTGTTTTACTACCATTTAGTTAATTTATTGTGAGGTGATTGATATTTCTAGGCTATTCTTCGGGAATATAAGACCGGATTATTAATTGGTTCCTGTTCATTTTGATTTATCAAAATACGGAACAAAAACTTCTTAGGTTTTTCTGTGGGAGACAGATTTATCTATCATAATAGACTTTTCTGTGGGAGACAGATTTGTTTATAAAGTCTTTGACTTTGGGTCGTAGAAACTCTTAGTTGTGGGTGAGATCAGCAAAGGTAATCAAGTGCGTAGAGTCCTATTGGGATTCACAGACGTAAGGAACACGACTGTACCTTGATCAGTGTGAGATTGGTTAGGGCTCAACTATATTTCAGTCCTAAGTTAACTTGTAGTATGCTAGAGTCTGTAGCGTCTTAATACAATGTGGTGTTCAAATATGGACTAGGTCCCGGGGTTTTTCTGCATTTGCGGTTTCCTTGTTAACAAGACTTCTGGTGTCTGTGTTATTTCTTTTCCGCATTATATTTGTTTATATAATTGAAATATCACAGGTTGTGCATAGTTCAATCAATTGGTAAATCCAACCTTTGGTTGTTGATTGAAATTGATTGACACTTGAACATTGGTCTTTGGTACCTTTCAAGTTGTTTCTCATAATAATCAGGCTCACAGATTCCTATTTGTTTGATTTGATGATTACATTGAGAAACATAAATATAACTCTTGGATATATTTTCCTTGATTGAGTATGAATGTCTAATTGATTCTCTTGGAATTATATTGGAGTTAGTCTATACATATTTTCTAACGAAATATTGGGTGTGGTTGTTAGACCCCCGTGTTTTCAATTGGTATCTGAGCAGGCAAACACGTTAAAGACCTCACAAGTCTGTGTTTTTAGCAATCTGACTCTATGAACAGAAGTGATATCACTATAACGTACCGCAAGTCTTCGATGGATCGAATTATTTATGGTGGAAAATTGACATGCGTTCCTTTCTCCAAGCACGTGATTTTCAATCATGAGTTTATGATGTTAATGGCTATAATCCTCCAATTTACAATAGACTGTGTAACCGCTGCAAAGGATATTGGTAGATATGAGACCGACGAGATTCTCGCTGCAAAACAAAATTCTGACGCCTTAAATGCTATCATACATGCCATTACCCCAGATCTTCAGCACCATCTGACTACGTTCACTCATTCTAAAGATGCTTGGGATATCTTAGAAACTGTATTTGAAGGTGTTGATGGTGGTTTTTAGCTTAGGGTTAAAATTGTAAAACCTTGCATCCGATGTGACGTCACTCTGCAAGGAAACGAAGCCATGAGTGTCAACCTCTCCACTGGCATATTTATTGAGTCGTTCAATATATTTACATGAAATTTATCCAGACTGGTGCATGTAGCAACAATCCCAGACACTCTGTAAATTTCGGTGCCTTGCCTATATTACTTATTAATATAAGACTCACTGATTACTTTTCCTGTGCTATGTTCCCCGGAAGAACCCTTAATATCTGTATGGAATGACGGATTTGTGTTCACTCGCAGCAGAGAAGCACGAATTTCCAAGTACCAAAGTTAAGGCCCTTGCACAAAACGCTCAGACAGAAAGCACACTGCACTCTGTAAATAAGGAATTTTGAGTCAGCACATAAGATCCAATTAATTTTGTGATAACTCACAAAAAACTCATGAACCCGACTAATTTTCAAAATTAGGTTTTTGTGCCCTGTGCAGTATATTAGACCTCGTTGGTCAAAATTACGCTTAAGCAACCAAGAAATTGATCCGCCGCGGATTAGTAGGTGCAAAATCCTACCTAAAATCAGAAAACAAGGAATAAAAGGAGCCGCGGAATAGGGGAAGCAACAAAGGAAGATGTGGCCATGCCATAGGCCATCCGGCGCCACTTGAAAGTGGCCACACCCCATGCTGCTCAACCGGCCCTATTTACCATCGACCAATCAGGCCGCTTTAAATCCTCCAAGGTGCACTGGAAGTGTGGCCACGCCCTTGCTTGTCGGACCCCTTTCCATCAACCAATCAGGTCGCTCTAAATGCGTCACACGCATTTATAATGAGGTTGTCCCGATGCTGCTTGCCGTCCCCCTTTCCATCGACCAATCAGGTCGCTTTAAATCCTCCACGGTGCACTGGAATTGTGGCCACGCCCTTGCTTGCTGGCCCCCTTTCCATCGACCAATCAGGTCGCTCTAAATGCGCCACACGCATTTAGAATGAGGCCAGCTCCATGCTGCTTGCCGTCCCCCTTTCCATCGACCAATCAGGTCGCTTTAAATCCTCCACGGTGCACTGGAAGTATGGCCACGCCCTTGCTTGTCGGCGCTCTTTCCTTCGACCAATCAAGTCGCTCTAAATGCTCCACACGCATTTAGAATGATACCGGACCCATGCTGCTTTCCGACCCCCTTTTCATCGACCAATCAGGTCGCTTTAAATCATCCATGATGCACTGGAAGTATGGCCACACCCTTGCTTGTCGGGCCCCTTTCCATCGACCAATCAGGTCGCTCTAAATGCGCCACACGCATTTAGAATGAGGTCGTCCCCATGTTGCTTGTCGTCCCCCTTCCCATCGACCAATCAGGTCGCTCTAAACTTGCCACACACCACCAGAAGTGTGTCCACGCCCGCATTTGGCCGGACCCTCTTTTAATCGACCAATCAGGTCGCTCTAAACCTGCCACAATATTAAAAAAGTCAAAGTTGCGCCAGATGGTTAGAATTCCAAATTGACTTTCCAAAAGTTACGCCAATACGCTAATTGGCATGCCAAACATGCCGAATGCGCCACTTTGCCACAGAAACATGCCGAACGTGGCAACTTACCATAAATAGCGGGACAATGTGCTAACCCACTTCGTTCATGGCCAAACGCGATAACATATTCCAATTAGGGTATTCCATACACGGCTTGCCTTTGTGGCGTTATTCATAACCCTAATTTCCAGTTGTGGCCCAATTACGCAACTTTGGCCCTATAACATGCCATGAGCCATGTGGGGCCCGCCAAACCCTAAAAATGACGTCATTCTATAACCAATCGTGGCCATCCTTGCGCCTATGGTTATTCTCCTATTATGGCCTGCCATAATTCCTTTAATGTGGCCATGGCGCCAATTGCATAAGACATCGTCGTGCTGCGGCCATGCCACACACGCTAATTAGGGTTTCGATATGCCAAACCCTAATTTAGCTAAAGTTGCCATGCAAATAAGTCAGGTAATTCTCCTAAGGCCTTGAAGTTTGATGTAACAATAGGGCCAATATTGTCGGAGCCATATTTGGGACTAACACCAATATGCCAAAATAGCCGTCATGGCTACATCAGGCGCCAACAGAACGTGGCCATAATCAATGGGTACCCTTTCTCATGAGATGCAATTTCATCCATCCAAGTTCTCCACCAAGTTGGCAGGCTTGTGGCAAGTTTTAGGTGACCAGCCATGCCGCAGTGCCACCGGCATACACCAAAACATCACATGCACGAGTATGCACATTATGCTTACTTGTATGCTAACTGTTTCAGTGCCACTTGCATACACCAAAACATCACATGCTATTTTCCTGAGGTAAGTCTCTTGATTTTAACTTGCCACACGTAGCAAAGTGCTACATGTTTTCCACGAAAACACTCGAGACATCAAACATGTCACAAACTGGGGGATACTCATCAGGGTATTAGTCTGGTGGTTTACAGCATGCGACATGCAATACTGTAGATGGGGAAAAAAGATTTGCGGGTTTTTACATAACTGAGGAGATGACGGTTCGGACGAGACTCCTTGAACAGAGCAAAATGTTTAACCTCACATAGATGCACTGCAAGAAGGGAGTGCTTTGAATTCGAGAGATCAATCTGTAGTACTCCGACCTAAACCAAGACAATGGTCGTTCCAGAGTAAATTAGGTCACAAGAGAGGATGGGTTGATCTGTAGGAGGGAAGCTGAGAAATGTGTGAGATCAATGGTGATCGAGATTGTAGGTGTGTTGTGTATTATGCGTAAGAAAGTTCTGAATGATTGAATTTACTCAGTTGAGAGTGATTGATCATATGATGAGTTCGTGTAGACGAAAGATTGTTTGTATGAATGTTTTGTCGAGAAATTATTGTCTTTTTCAATCATGATTCAGAGACCTTTTATATTGCTGGAATTGTAAACACCTTGATCCCATGAAGTGTAACAGTTGCTGGAGTCAAAGAGTGGGGAAGTGGGAAATCGTGTCAAAACCAGTTGCTCATCATGCAGAGACTTGGTTGATTTTCCATCCACTACTTTCCTAACTCCTCCAACTGATTGCACGAATTGCTCACATTCTCATCGTGTGTATGAACACACGTGTCGTAGACCGCCAGACCAAAACCCTAGTTAATATCCCCCATGTGACACGATTGATGTCTCGTGGTTTTAGTTAGTCAGTTGCTGACTTCGTGGGACGATGATTCCATGTATTGTTGAGTTGAACGTGATTTGCAAATGTTCTAAGACTCATGAATTGAACGTGTCTGTTGAGACATAGGTATAATTCTCAAATAAATGTTGATAGCTAAAGTGAACAAATATTGCTCATTCGATGAGAATCGTTGAATATTTGATAGTTGAACCAATATTCCTTGATGTGAGCATATGTTGCTCATCTGAGCAAATGTTGCTCGCTTGATGAATTGTTGAATATTGATAGTTGAAACAATATTCCTTAATCTGAGCAAATATTGCTCGTCTGGGCAAATGTTGCTCATTTGATGAAGTATTGTAGCAGGACCAAAAAAAAATTAATTTAAATACTGGCAACCAAACCGAGTATAATTAGTTAGAGTGCTGACCATGGGATCATCGTAAAATTATTAGTGTTTGAATCTGGAATTATGAACCTTGGATTCGAAACCCTAATTTTGATCAATTGTTGATTAATTGATGACTTATTGAAAATCATTCATGAAATGAAGGAGGGACCGATTACATGGGATGATGAATCGACCATGTAATTCCCATATGCTCAAGTGAGAAAAATACCAAAGTCTCTTGAAGACCAGTTGGTGAAAGGATGATTAAATGCTGGTTTAACCATTCATTAAAAATAATGTTCGTCGGAACCTTAGGTGATAAAACCTAATAAATTATAAAAAGGTGAAGGACCGACCAAGGGGTAATGGAACCTGCCTTGGTTGGTCATGGGACCGTCTGACGATCATTTGATGAGATTCCAAGTTTTTTTGAAGGGTTTGAACCTAATGTGAACAAATTAGGTCAAATGATGGAAATAGGTGGGACCGACCTCTTGTAAGCCAAAGAGCCAACCTTGGTCGGTCAAGGTATGATGCTCTCATCACCATAGTGTATGTTCCTCAGTCCTGAGAATTTTGATATTTTCTGATGTGCATTTGAGCAATTATTCGAGAAAATATGAAGAAATCAGGGTTTTACTGAAACTGAGTAATCTCCATGAGATGATGGAAATATTAACAATAAAATAAGGAATTGCAATGTGCGGGACCGGCCACGGCTAGGGCATGACTGGCTGGCTAGGACGACGGTCTCGTGACACCTTTCCTAATTTTATGTAATTTTTCATAATTTCCTTGATTTGAAGGAAATACCATGAAACTGAGGAGCTTCATAAAATTAAGGAATTTCCATGAGATGATGGAAATATTAATTAATAAAATGGGGAATTACAAGGTGCGGGACCGGCCACGGCTAGGTCATGGCCGGCCGGCTGGGACGACGGTCCCGTGACACCTTTCCTAATTTTATGTAATTTTCATAATTTCCTTGATTTGAAGGAAATACCATGAAACTGAGGAGTTTCATAAAATTAAGTAATTTCCATGAGGTGATGTAATAATAATAATAAAATAAATAATCATGAAGTGTGGGACCGGCTATGGCCGAGGCATGGCCGACCGTCCAAAGAGCCCGGTCCCAAGGCACTTCTTCTAATTTTATAATATTTTTATGATTTTACTGAAACACCATAAAATCAAGGAGTTTGTTGAAATCAAGGAGTTTCCAAGAGATGAGGGAAACATAAAAAATAATAATAATAAAATAAAGGGAGTGCGTGACCGGCCGGCTAGGGCCTGGTCCCACGAGTTTCCATAATTTTGTATTATTTTTCATCATGAATTTAAGGAGTTTTCATGAAACGAAAAATATTTGCTCAAATGAAAGGATTTTCATGAGATCAAGGAAAATAATAAAAATATGATAAAATATATAATCGGGCGTGGGACTGGCCACGACACGACCGCCCGTCCGGTGGCCCAGTCCCCTAGTTCCTTGATTAATATTTTATTATTTATCATTTTTTTCCTATTTTGCATAGGTTCATCGTTCCTTCGTGTTTTGGAATGCTCGTTCATGCATTCAGGTGCTCGTTAGTGCATTATTGCTGAGTACACTTGCACCATTTTGGTCGGGGCTTACTCAATAGCGGCTCAGATGCCCGTATGTTGAATATTTATTACTAACCCGTGGAATTCTACTGGGAAGAACCACGAAATTGAAGTGACGAAATATTATGAAGCATCGTAGAATGTTTCTGAATATTCAGTACGATTAGAAATAATTAATCGATGGCTCTATAATAGCATGCATGCTTTCTGGGAGCATTAATTATTTGAATATTGAGAGATATAAGCTTGTTGAAGCGTCATATTCCTTTTATATAGTCAGAGAAAACATTGTTGCATCTTGAAGACGTTATTGCTCTAAACTAGCAGGCAAGCTGTTTAGGAGCCGTCCAATCGTTCGATTCTATATATAAGTAATTACTGAAATTGCTCAGTATTTATGAGATATGCCATTGCCTCAGCTGAGAGACTGTACATCCACATATACTCTAAGAGATAATATTCTGAGTCAGAGATTTGTGGCACGAGCTTTCATGCTTTCGACGAGAGACACGAGTCTCAATACTCATGTGATTGCTGGATCAGGAGTACATACAATTATGGTTTTACGATTTTAACCTTTTTCGAAAATCCACCATCTACATTAAGTCCCCTGCTTAGTGAGGGACAGTCATGTTCCTCAGTCAGCACTGAATAGTGATTTTCCAGTTATGAACGTAATAAGTAATTGAACTTAGTCGTAAGATAAGATGCTACCGGATTTTCGATTGCGCGAGTGGACCACAGCTTGAACGAAGATCCCATTAGTATGATAGATCATTTTCTAATGAGCATAAATTGGTGTTGAACCGCTGGTTCGGTGCTGGGACCTTGATCGATTTAGGATTCACGGGCCCGACCCGAAAAGGAAATCCTTGTGAAATTAGGTTTCAGAAATAAAAATTGATATAAAAGGGAATTAATGCCTTTTTTTTATTTCACCTCCCACGACCGACCACTATCTTCATCATCCCTCCATATTCCTCACGTCAGGGGAAAAAAAATTCGCCGGCAGTCGCCGTCGATTGTCCGTCCGGCCAACTTCCGACCGCCGACCAGGTAAGTTTTTTTTTTTTTTGCTGATTTCATGAGCTTCATGAGTTGTTCATGCCTTGGTCATGCTGAAGTTATATACATGTGCATATATGAATGTGAGTTTTGTAGAAAACCCTTATTTTTAGAAAACGTATGTTCATTCGATCGTTAGTTTTAAGAAACTAGTAATAATCGCTGACTTATGAGAGATTTTTTTTTATATATATATAGACCTGTGTCCAGTGATAAAAAAATTTTTATGAGCTTTCATGAGAACCAAAACTTTATCTTAAAACATGTGAGCTTTCACAAAATCGAAATAAACCCTCGTTTCGAAGACGTACTATAATACGAAGGAAAAGTTTTTTTTTTATTTACGTGAGTAAATCACGATTTTTCATATATATATGTAAATATATATTATTTTCTTTAAAAATTAAACTTGAGCTTGAGTAGTTATTAGAAGTAAACAATTATTTATGATGAAATAGTGTTTCAGTTTTCATAATTCCATGGTGAATGTTCACACAGTAGAAATATTCATGATTTTATGAAAATCAGGTTTCAACTTCAAAATAATAAAGTTTTGCTCGTTTTTTACAGGTTTAAATAAACGAACAAGTTTTGAAGTGTTAACTCTCTTATACCATGACTACTGTTAGTGGAATCATAAAGAGGTAAGAGTTAAGAATTACCATTTTCGTAGATGCTAATGTGAGAATTTTCATCGTTTTATTGTACGATTCCATGGCTTTGTTGAGTTTTGCATTCTGTATTGATGATGTTCTGAAATAGAGTACTGCGTGGATATCACAGCTATTTTGCAAGGATGTCTGACTCTTCGGATAATGATGCCTCCAACAATGACACATGTATGGATGAGACTTCCATTAGTGGAGAAAGAGAGGAAGAAACCTCTGGGGTCAAGAACATCCCAAATACTGATGAAAAATTCTTCGTGTTTCAGCATAGACGTGAAAAACGTCTTGAGACTCCAGCATTTCAGCTTCTGATAAATCCCAGGGATGTTACTCGGAAGAAATTAGTTACTCCTCGTGCAGCCATCCGATTTTTTCTTCAGAAAGGGCATTTTTCTGGTTCAATGATAGAATTCAAGCTTTCTCGACGGCCTTTAAAAAAATTCTCTGGATGGGTGAGGCACATGCTGGGTTTCCCTCGTGTTCGAGCAATGCTGGATCGTGCAAAGGTAACAATAGTTATCCAAACATCTGGAGACTTGTATATTTTTCACGATGCGCGAGGTATAGTAGCTCTGCTTAATCGCTGGTGCATTCCCACCCATACTTTCATATGAAGATGGGGAGAATTTACCATTACTTTAGAAGACGTAGCTGCATTGTTGTGCCTCCCAGTCACAGATAATTTTCCAAGAGAGCTTTCCACTGATGAGAAGGTAATCTCTAACACTTTGATAGCTCAAATGGGAGAAAGTAATAAAATGACCAGCAAGTATTGTTATGCTCACTGGTTAACACACTTGTGGCCTCGATATGAAGTGCCTAATAGACCCGCTGATGGTGTGTTATCTATTACCGCTCTTCTATGTTTGTGGTTGTCTAGAGATGTGTTTGAAGACACTGGTAATTTGTTGAAGCCTTTCGTGATCCCTTTTGCTATCAAAATGGCTAAAGGTGAGAAACTCCCGATAGGCAGTCTGTTCTTGGGTACTTTGTACTCTAACTTAGACTCATTGGTTATAGACTCTAGCATCTCCAACAGCTTCATGAAAATAGAATGTTATGCTAACACGATGTTTCTCCAAGCGTTATTGTGGGTGCGTTTCAGGAATTATGCACCCATTCCTCGTAATGTCTTGCAAGAACCGAATGCTGATGCTCGCCACGTTTTCTATGAGAAAGACAATACTAGGATTATGCGCTGGCATACAAAGCAGCCTCGATTTAAGGCACGTCTCGTTGATGTGTTAGACGATGAGTCTGAATTCAATTTTTGCTCGTGGGTGCTAATTCCTTCTTATGTTTCTCAGTTGTAAACTTTTAATGACGGAGAAAGCATGGCCTTGAAGTCTGGTGCAGATCGGAGTGACGGAGAAAGATCTTTTATGTTGAGTTGCACCCCTGGTTACTTAATTTCAGCAACATATGGAGAGTTTTCAGTGGAAAAGTACAACATTGACAGAGCAGCCCGTCAAATGGGTATGGATCAGTGTGTCCCAAATTTTAGGAAGAAGAATCCACCAGTCAAACAACTTATGACCCATTTAGACCGTGCTCTCGTGGAAGGAAGTAATTACTGGTTCCCTGGTTTCGAACGAATTACGAATATAACTCCTGGTTATGTAGACTTTTGGGATTAACAACTCGACCGTTTAAAAGATTTCGTAATAGCTGTGCAACCTTTAGTGAAAGAACCTCCTTATGTTGAGATGAGTTCCTCTCGACCAAGGATGAAGCCCCTCTATGGTAGTGATAAACGAAAGACATCTCCAGGGTGTTCACCGATACGTATCTTTCTTATGCTCTTTAGAAATTCATGATATTTATATTCGAGAATTTCATCAATTATATTGCAGGATGGCCGTATTGTGAGACCTCAAATTGAAGTAGACTTCTCAGAGATGGAACAAGTCATTCACGGTGGAGAAGGCAGGAGCAAGAATTATAGGCTGCTAGATAATACCATAAAGTCCCCAGTTGTTTCTTTGGTGAGTTGTTGACATTCCGTTGCTATGACTTCCTATGTCCATATAATTAGGATCATGAAACTAATGTTTGTTATCCATTGCAGAATTTTTCTCCATCAAGTATTGACGGTCTTCGATTCTCTACCGCTGAGCAAGTTGTCTCTGAATCGAGTGCTGAAGAAGAAGTTGAAGTAAGTATCTACCCGCATACCTCGCTATAGCGTTTTACTCGTAAAATACTAATATTCATGAATATTCCCAGGAGGATGTCACCATGGAATCGGAAAGCACTTCTCGTTCTTCAGAAAGTCGTGACAAAGAGAATTCTCAAAGCCCAGGACCAAATGATGGCAATGATGCTCCTAATGTTGACACAAGCAACTCTGACTCTTCAAATGCTTCAGAGATCGCCCAATTAATCATTCTTCTTATATTTTATCCATATAATGATGATATTCTCGATTTATGGACGAATGTATCATAATCCATGTGAATGAATGAAAATTAGATCAAAATACGTCATCAGAAAATTCAAAACTTCAGATTTTAGCAAAAACGCTGTAGAATCTTCGTCCAACGTCGGATTTTTGCGATCCACATATGTATCCTTATGCCCAGGAAATTTACAATATTTTTCAAAGAATCTTTATAAATTTTGAGCATGTTTAGGAGTAGAAATAGACGAGACAGTAAACATCCAGGAGACTTTCAGAAAATTTTCAATTGGCATGTAGTACGATGTTTTGGCCACAACCTTTTACTAGTTCATCCAATTGGTATTAAATTTTGATATGTTGTAGAAAACATCCATACGAAGAGGATGGTATATGACGCAACCTAAGATTACTTGTAAATTTCTCCCATTTCATCGCCTTGTATAGGGAAGAGTAAAATCTTTTCAAATAAACTTGTTGTAAAACGTGTTTTTATGATTTTCACGCTATTTGTTCATGTCTTGAGTGCATAATGATGAACGTCGATGATGTTAGACAACTTGTATGCTGTATTTTATGATTCCATTTGGTTTCCATGTTTATATTTCTCTAATCTCATGTAATCTTCGTATTAGGTACCGAATGCCGAAGTTGAGAATAATGGAACAAATAATGATGATTCGAACAACCCTGTGGTTATTGATAAAGGAAAAACCACCTTTGAACTTCAATGACATTAGGGGATTGCTCTTGAAGCCACCAAGGAAGGAGAGACTTCAGTTTTCATTGCTTCAACGATAAAAGGAACCGAACCACAAGTAGAAGAGACTGAAGAAACTGCTGCGATGATTGTAGAAGTTGCTCCAGTAACTGAGAATCGTATAGTAGTGCATGAATACCCAATTTCAGGGATTTCTTTTGATCCTCCATTTGATGCGTCACTCCCATACCACGAATAGTTGGTGGATTCAGCGTCCCTGTTGGATATGCAGACTTGTACAAGACGATATGGATGAACTTTGGTCACATCATCGTTACCAGAGACCCTAAGCGTGCTTATTCTTTAACAATGCAAGTAAGTGTTATCTTGCATGTTGTAAGTGATATATGCACTAGGGCCAGAAATACTGTTACTCAAGACATACTCTTTGGTTGGGAGTTCAACTTGGAGAATTCTGAAAGACTTGGCTTCAATGTGAAATGGCTTCGTAAGAAGATAAATGCTATCAAGAATTCATGCGAGAATAACATACCCTTTACCAGTGATGTTGTGATGGAGAAGGAAGACAAGATTGCCAGGCTGACTGAAGAGGTAAACATGGAGAAGGCAACTTTACAAGTCTTGAAGGATGCAGAGGCGCAAAAATCCTTCTTTGCTGATTTTCTTTGATTTTTTCCTCCATAATCTCTTGAACTTCTGAACTTCTGAGAGATGTGAGGTTTTATGTTTGATTGATTTTGGATAAGTAGATGATTGAGTATTTTTTTTGTTTTGACAGGGATTTTCTTTAAGTAAACTGAATTTTGATAAACTGCTGGATTTAAATTGTTGAATGCAAGTATTGCAAATGAAAAAGCGGGGGTCTAACAACTCCACCCAATATTTCGCTTAGGAATCTGTATGGACTAACTCTGAAATACTTTGATAGAGAATCAACTAGACAGTCAAACTCAATCTAGATAAAAGTATCTCAAGGAGTTAATATCTCTCTCTTGGTTTGATCTTTACTCAATCTAAAGTCAATAGCGAATCTTTATCAAACAAAAGGAATAACTTGGAGGGTACCAAAGACCAATATCCAAGTGTTAATCAATGAAATCAACAACAACTAGGTTGGGTCTCCAATTGATTAAACTTCAACGCACAACCTGTATTATTTCTATTATATTAACAAAATATAATGCGGAAAGGAAATAACACAGACACCAGAATTTTGTTAACGAGGAAACCGCAAATGCAGAAAAACCCCGGGACCTAGTCCAAATTGAATACACATTGTATTAAGCCGCTACAGACTTTAGACTACTCCAAGCTAACTTCAGACTGGACTGTAGTTGAACCCAATCAGTCTCCTACTGATTCAAGGTACAGTTTCACCCCTACGCCTCTTATCCCAGCAGGATACTACGCACTTGAATCCCTTAGCTGATCTCACCCACAACTAAGAGTTGCTACGATCCAAAATCGCAGGCTTTGACAATAAACGAATCTGTCTCACACAGAAAAGTATATCAAAGGATAAATCTGTCTCCCACAGAAAAATCCTCAAGTTTTGTTTCGTCTTTGATATATAATCAAGGTGAACAGAAACTAATTGATAATCCGGTCTTATATTCCCGAAGAACAGCCTAGATTAATCAATCACCTCATAACAATCTTAATCGTATGGTAGCAAAACAAGATGTCGTGGAATCACAAACGATGAGACGAAGATGTTTGTGATTACTTTATATATCTTGCATATCGGAGAACTCTCACGATCTCAAGCCAATCAGTATGATTGTACTCGTACGATAGAAGATGCAAGATCAGATCACACAACTACGATAAAAGTAGTATCGGTCTGGCTTCACAATCCTAATGAAGTCTTTAAGTCGTTAACCTGGTTTTAGAAGAAGAAAACCAAAGGTTAAAGGAGAATCGACTCTAGCTTACAAACTAGTATCACACGGACGTGTGGGGATTAGTTTGTAGAGTTGCTAGATGTCCCCTTATATAGCCTCTCAAATCAGGGTTTCGCCTTGCTCACAAAGCTAACGCTATCCACCGTTAGATGAAAACCTGATTTAGATTCAAGCTAACACAAATGAACTGCACGAATCTAGGTTTGTTAACCGTACTCAAACGTGTGCATTTTTGGTTCAATAACAGTCAACCAAAAGGTTAGCCATTTGATCATTTCATGGCAACCATATTCTTCTTCACCATAACCAGTTCAATTGACTCAATATGAACTAGTTAGAGAGTTGTTCAATTGCTATGAAATCTCATGTACTACACAAGACACAATTGAAGCAAAGATGATTCGATTCAAAGAATCGGTTCATGAACTTAATAGCCACGGTTTGCAAAAGCATTCCTTAGTCTTTGTAAGATAGTTCATAAATCACCTTTAGATATATAACCTACACAAGTTCGCGGACTTGATATACTGGAAAGAGTTTTCAAACTCCAGCAGAAAATATCGGGTTCGAGAGCTTCGTTGGTTTGCGGACTTGGTTCGCAGAAAAATAGTTTGATAACTCAGCAGAAATTCTTGGGTTTGAGAACTCCGGCAGTTCGCGGACTTGGCTAAAAGCCAATTTCCAGCATGGGACTTATGCACATATGTGTTTCCACAACATACTTATGTCCACTATGGTTATGTAATCTAAACTCTCATTCCAATCATTGAAACATTCTTAGAGGACGTTATATAGTTGTTACACTATTTCTCGTCAAAGAAATTTTCAAGATGATTGAAACGTATCATGACTTTCGTCATTAGGTAAAGAAAAACATGATCGAAGCGAAATGCTTACCAACACATATTTCGAGATATAGATAGGCGATATATACTCGGCTCGAAAATATCAAATGTGTATGATCTAGTCTATATATATAGAATACGACTTTTGTCTCAAGAAGTAAGAGATAGAATAGATAGACTTTTGAGTGACAGATTAGTTCAAGTCTTCACATACCTTTTTGTCGAGAAGTTCCACCGGTTTCTTGAGTAGATCTTCTGTTTGTCTGATGAATCGCCATGAAGTCCTTGAGCTCAACTACACTTACTATCCTTGTTCGAGACTTAGCTAAATAGCTTAGAAATCAAGACTTATAGTTTTGATCACTAATATTGACAAACATGCTTGAGATAGCAATGCATGTGAGTTTGACCGAGCAGTACTCTAACAATCCCCCTTTGTCAATTTTAGTGACAAAACTATCAATACATATGGAATACAAAAAAAATAATGAAACTATAGTAGATCCTATTCCACATGTCTAATCTTCAGCGTTCCTTGAAATCTTCTCATTCCAAGTACTCCAATGATTCCAAAGGTTGTAAGTTTAGTATCATCGTTGTTGAAGATCCGTAGCTATAACAATGAGAAAACATAATTATCGATCATTGTTATACAGTGTCATAGTATTATTACAAATGTCAAAGTCCAATTGTATCACAACTTTAACAATAATACTATGGTGATGTGTATCACTCCCCCTTAGTCAATACTCCATCTCGATCATGAAAACCACTCCCCCTTACACAATGATCCGAAAACCATATGTATATGTAGTGTGAACTACATTAATTCTCCCCCTTTTGTCAATAAAATTGGCAAAGGTAAAAGAATGGGATCGTAATGAACTTTCCACGAGAGACATTTCATGACTAAACGAGAAGACGCACATCATCTTAATTTAGATGCAATCATATAGCCTAAGCTAACAACATTCATCAAGGAGTTTAAAGATACAAGATAACCCCTCTAAAATTCCACAGCCGCAAACCCCGCAAGATATTACCATTAAGCACAAGTTCAAAAGAACTCTCCCCTATTTGATGTCATTCCCAAGGGAACAACAAGAGCGACCTTAATCTCGAAAAGAAATAAAGGATTTTTATTGAACACCAAAAACCATAAGAATGATTCTTATATCCAAAACGCAATCAAATTAATCACAAGTAAACACATGATTAATTTAATCGGAATACATAATACCACAAGGAGTGATCAATTTAATTGATTTATGCTCAACATAAGTAAACTTACAGAGCTACGACTAAACCAATCATATGGATATGACTAACTTAACCGTTCAAATACTCGACATAAGGAAGACCTTACGAAATATATGACTACATTAACCAATAGAACATGATTAGTAGCCATTCATATACTCAACACAAGAGACTCATGGAATATATGAATGCTCAACTAGACTAATTACAAGAGAACCCACAAAATTAATCTAATTGGAATACAAACAACCAAACTAATCACGAAAATAATCAATTTAATTGTTATTTATTTTGCTCGACATAACAGAACTTACGGAGCAATAACTAAATAACCACACAAGAAGATTAATTTAGTTCCATATGCTCAACATAACATATCTTATTGAACAACCAACCAAGCTAATCGAAAATAATCAACTTAGTCGTATCGTGCTCAACACAAGACATATTACGGAACCTTCACGGTAATACATGACAAAATGGATCAATGAAGATCAATATTGTAGATAACATACAAGGATCTTTTTCCATCATAATTTGCATAACAATAATAGACTTTATCCTTGTTCACAAAAGACTTTAACCTATCTTCCATCAAAGAATTGACAATATAGGTTTAACTTTTGTGTTTGTCAAAAGTCTATTCATCCTTAAATCAATACATATGATCATGAACGACTTTACTTTTGACAATAATATGGGACAACATAGTTCACGGACGTAAACACCAAAATCCCATAACAAGTTGCAATATAACAAACCAAAGATTAAATATTGCAAACCATCATCTTTTCCAAATATTTTTTAGAAAATAAAAACCAAAAAATCTAAAAAAAAAGATGAAAATAATATCTATGTGTAATCACAATCATTGCTATCCAAAGCACTAGTTATTCTTCCAACTAATCCAAAAAAGAAGACGTTCTAGGCATTAATGAACTTTTCCAAAGTTTCTTCAGAGAACTCCTTCTCGTTATTGAAGAGTCCATTGACAAAGGGATCATTCAACTCCTCCAAATCTTTTGAAAAAACTGTCAACTTACTAAGTTCTTTTTCTAGTTTACGTACAGTGTTTGTATATTGAGACAACATTCGTTCATAGTGAATTATATCTTCTAAGGATGCAGTGATCCGAGATTTTAAGCTGTTTCTTTTGATGATGAAATATTTTACCAGGTTCCTGAAATTTTCATCACTTTGATAAGAAGACAAGAACCAATTTAAGGAAGGATTTTTACCATTAATTGTAGCCTTCACTTTCTTCAAACTTGTAGAGGGAATTCCAGTACACCGACGTACGTTAGCTTCCAGAGTTGCATTCCTGCTTGTGTTGCATCTAGTAACAGGTGCCATGGAATAGAAACTTTTGAGATTCCCCGTTTCTGAATGACTAAAACCCTGGACAACCAAAAGCTTTTGTATTTTTAGAGATTTATATAGATAAAAACAAAAATAACCAAAAATACACTCCTTGAGCCAAAAGACGCAAATCCCCATTTTCTCAAGACAAATATGGGGACGCGAACGCCTAGAGTTAGGTAGGAATGATAGGACCAAAAGGCTCCCCTTGTTTATCCCATAGTGACTTTCTAAGGTAAGACATATGAGCAGAGATTCTTCTTCTTTTGTTCTTGTAAGCGCTTGTCACATAGGACTTGCTACAGTTATAAGTAGGTTGAGGGAACAAGGAACATTCTGTAGTAACAAACGTTTCTTTAGACTCGAATTCTTCAGCTTGGGGAATGAGCCTGAGATTGTCTCTGAAACTATCTAAATAATCTTCCTTATTCCTGGATACACATATAGAACCAATATTATAGACTTTGAACTTGCATGGTACAAGATTCCACTCAACTTGTCTATGAAGTTGATCTAACTCACCATTCATTGTATTTTCCCAAGAGAAGTTGTTTAGAGTTATATCAATAGTTTTTGGTTTTAAATGAGAAGAATAACAATAAACCGGAAGTTTTCCTTTTGATCTGATTGTAGAGTCTTCTCAACCTTTAGAAACGATAGATGACACACAGAGTTGAGAGTCGCCTAACACATGTAGAAAAAGACTACAACGACTATCACTACACCATCGAAGGGAAGAGGAAGAAGAAAAGGCAAGATTACTCATATTATCAGTACTTTTCTGTTTGGAATCTCCTGACAGAGTTGTATGTCCTTCTTGAGTAACACAAGGTTGCAAAGTATTCTTGCACGGATTACTCGCAGCCTCCAGACTCTTTGAAGAAGACATACAGGCTTGTTAAGGATGATTGGATGAGCATACATATAAGCCAGACCCTTGACATTTGTCTGAGTGGTTCCTAGTCACATCAGTTTTCTCAACAAACGATTGTTGAACATTATCTGAATGGTGACAATTCTTTAGAAAGCAACAACTGGATTCTCTCACATTCAATGAGAGATTCTTACTAGATATCAAATGCTTACGAGTTGCGATTTCTGCAACAAGACCAGAATAGATCCGGATTTGTTCTTCCAATCTCTTTTGAAGATTAACCAGTTTATCAGACCTTTTCCTTCGGTTGTTTTTAAAACCTGGTGACACGTCAATTGAGAATTTATGGTCCATATAGTCAGATCGCTACAAACACAGACTTGTAAGGTCTTAAATGTGTTTGCCTGCTCTGATACCAATTGAAAATGCGGGGGTATAACAACACCACCAAATATTTTGCTTAGCAATCTGTATGGACTAACTCCTAAATACTTTGCTAGAGAATCAACTAGACAGTCAGAATCAATCTAGATAAAAGTCACTAGTACAGAAATGGCCTTTAGCCACGCCAGATATAAATTTCCCTGTCACGCCTTTCTGGTTTTGGCGTGTATATAGGGTAGACTTCTACCCTGTAGACACACCATGTTCTATGAGCGTGTTAATATAAGTGCTTTAAGCCACGCCATGGCTAGTAGTGTGTTCAAATATCAACCGTTCGGTCATGTTAACTTTTAATTTTTGATTGGGCGTGTTTATAAACCAGTCTATGGCTACGTGAACCAGTTGTGGTGTGTCCATAAAAATAGTCATGCCACTTGAGGCGTGGTTAAAAAGTTGGTTTAAATAGTCACGCCACTTGAGGCGTGGTTAAAAATTTCGGTTTATTGGACACGCTAGTATGCGTGTCCATAGTGTGCGTTTAATAGCCACGCTGGTTGTATTGCGTGGCTAAAAAGTTTGGTTTATCGGACACGCTAGTATGCGTGTCCATAGTGGGAATTTAATAGCCACGCCGGTTTTGTTGCGTGGCTAAATAGTTCGATTTATTGGACACGCTAGTATGCGTGTCCATAGTGTGCGTTTTCTAGACACGCCGGCTTATATGCATGGTTAAAAATTTGGTTTTATTAGACACTCTAGTATGCGTGTCCATAGTGTGCGTTTTATAGACACGCCAGTTCTATTTATTAACCGACTTTCAAAAAATATATAAAAAAGCTTCTACCCAATTTCGAACGCATGGTCTCGACTCGAATGAGGTAGGTAACAAGACGAATCAATCCACCAAGATGCAAATCTATAGTTGTTTAATATTAGTTAAAATAACCTATTTCTGCTATTCCATAGGGACCAAAGGATAGTTACAATCTATATATGAATCATTTGATGCTCCGCAACTCACAAAGAAGAAATTCTTCCTCTTCCTCTTCATGCTCTGCAACTCATTCATTCCTTTTACCCCAAACCTATATTTCCATTTCCTCTTCCTTTACTACTCTTTCACCCCTTTAATCCCAAACACTAGCACTAATGCTTGGACTTGGTTTTGTTGTTGTTTCTTGTTTGCTGCATGAATCCATTAATATATTTTGGTGCTTTTGGAAGTGTTTTAATGGATTCAACATCAAACAAGAAGACAACAACAAAAAATAGTCCAGGATGCTCTGCCAAGTTAACCTGCATCTGAATGTCTATAAATAACACATCTGATAGACTTGCCTTCTATGAATGCATAAAACCAAACAGTTGACCTAACAATGCACCTCTTAATTGGAGTAAAAGCTAATGAATTAAGCGACTAGATTTAGGCTTTGGAAATAGGGTACGTTTAGTAGAGTAATGACGGCTATGAAGAGGTTGCGCATGGCATTGAAAAGACGTTAATATCCAAGTGACAGACACTTGACCAATCTCCATAAAAGACCATTTATGGCTAAGATGCTACCATTAATTAAACAAGGCAGGGGGATAAACATATTATTATACCAAAAGAAGAAATCATAGAAATAGAGATTATGAAAACAGATAATGGCAAAGAATGATAGTAGTTCAGCAAATGGAAATCACACCGAGCCACCACCCGATTCAGAAGCAATGGTACGTGCAAAGTTGATGATTGGGACTTTATCAAGATCTGAGATTGAAAGGTTGATTCCTTTCCTGAATAAGGAGAAGATAAGGAAGAAATGGCAAGAGGAGCGAGAAGAATTTGAAAGATTAAGGGTTGAAAATGATGAGGATTTTCAGTTGTGGATGAGAAAGTTGGATGCCAAAGATGCACGTCGATACAGGCAGAAGCTTCAACGACGAGAAGACTGGAAGTGTTCATGGGGGAAAACTCGCAGTGCTACAGAAAGTGATAGTGAAGATGAAGAAAAGAACTGTGAAGGAGGATAAGATAAGGAGCGCAGTGATGATCAATGAAGAGAGACGAGAGATCAAAAGAAGCAGAGAAAAAGAAGAGGAAGAGGCAAGAGTTTGAATATGTGATGTACAAGTGCTATCTCTCTGAAAATAAGAACAACCCTTGTAAGTTTGCTCGAACCATGTCGGAACCTCTAAACGTGGATTTTGACGGAGAGGAGATTCCTGGGTTAAACCTCGATGGAGAGCCTGTGTTTTCCGGTGAGATGGTGGTTTGCAGTGAAGCAGAAGATGAGGAAGAAGAAAACGAAGATGATGATCTACAGGGTCCCTACACATCTTTAGACGATAATGATGGTACTGGTGCCTACTATGAAGAGGATGAGTTAAACTACAGCAGCGACAGTGATGGCGATTCTTGGTGATTGCCTTATACTGTCAAATCCCTTAGAACTAGAGTAATTTGGTATTTTGATTACTATTTCTCTTGTGCATCTTCGTGAAAACTTTTGGGGATATTTATGGTACTTTATGTTGCTGAAAAAGTGTATGGATAATGGGGTTTGAATTTCAGACATTTGGTGGTAGTTTGTTTGTTTTTTTGTTTGATATATGGTGTTGATGAAGAAGATGCTAGGGGGATTTTGGGGTTCAGTTTGCAGCAGGTGCATTGTTTGGATATCAGCTGGGAGAGTTGTAGTGGTTATGATTGGGTAAACTTTTTATGTCAGGTAGATTACTAATGTGCATCTTTGAATTTTGATTGTAAAAAGAAAGTTGTAATGGCACTGGTAGCCTGTCGGGTGTTTAGAAGTCGTATTCTGTTTGCTTTGTCCTTCTTTAGATGTAATTAAACTAGTTGTGTTCTTCCAATTGTTTGAATTTTCAGTAGTATTAAACTTGTGATGGATGTATGTGTGAAGGGTTTGAACATAAAGTGTCAGTTTTTCTTGCTCTTTTGATTTCAGTAGTAATCGCTTGAATACAGTAAATGTACAAACAAGCAATGTTCTTGTTGAATGATTCTAAATTTCCAATGATTGTTAAGTAGAGATGGGTAGGAATGACTGAATTAATGAATCGATAGGGTATATAAAATGTTGTTTAAGATGGTGGGTATTACTCCAGTTTATGAAATTTTGTTGGAGTAAGATTAATTCAAAGACTATTTTAGGCCCAATTCCAAAAAAAAATCTATGTGCAAGCCTAGTACTATTACTACTAATCCTAGCATCACAGAATATTAATTCAACAATCAGTATAGCCAAATCCAAACTCATCCAACATTGCTAAAACCTATTTTCATACAAAACCCCACCATGATTTAAGAATCAATTTTTTTTCAACAATCCATACATTCATTCTCTAATTAACAGAAAAATCCAAACAACTACGTTCTATCACCTGGATTGTTGCTTAGTCCTTGTAAATGGTTGCTCAGATGCAGTCGTTTGAGAAGCAGGGACTGCTGTTGGTGTTGGTTCTTTCCTTGCAGTTCTACCCTTAATGTCGTCCCTATAGTAATCATCCTTGGATGTCCTTTGCAGGTCAAGTTTATCTACCTTTGGCAATTTATACTCATTCTGACAAATAACTGTCGTACTGAATTCCTCGTCGACATCATCACCAGCATATTTCCAGATTTGGGTAGGTGCACCTAACACAATAGACTTTTTTTTTTATTTTCCCGGTATGGCACATAAAATACCTGCTTATCTTGGGAGGATACAACGAAAGGATCATCCTGGAGTCCCAACTTATCAAACTCAACAAAAATGTAGCCAAGTTTGTCTTTTGAGACCCCTGCTTTGGTAACCCATTTACACCTGAAAAGTGTCACTTTCAGCGAATGATATGTCAGCACCCATATCTCTTGTAAAACACCATAATAATCCGCCATATTAAGGGTAATCCCTGCTTTTCGAAAGTGCGTGTCAGTTGCCTCTACGTAAACCCCGTTATTCTGGTTAATAGAACCATCATGAGATTTTATGTGAAACATGTATCCATTGATGTGATATACTTCGTATGTCTCTACTTGTGCATTCGGTGGGATTGATAGCCACCTTAAGTCCTGATTGAAGTTTTCCCTAGAGTCTGCCCACTCACTATCAACCTGAAATACATTATAAGGATTAGCCTCCATCTCAACGCAAAAGTTACATAGCAAGAGTGACATTTTCTGCAAACTCTTAGCACTTTTTGTAACCATTTGGCGAACTCTTCACCATGTTTTTGATCTAGCTGTCTATCACTCATACCAAGATATTTATCCTTCAAAAAATTCTGGTGTCGGTTGGACAGTGCAATAATTAATGTTATTATCTTTACAGAAATTCGGACACAGAATTAAAAACTAAATAAAAAATGAGGTTATTTGGTTAGATCTAGTTATACTTACTCAACGTAAGGAACAACTTCAGGTGAATTCCGCAATACATAGAAATGTGCTTTATCAAACAGATCCTTATCAACACGAGGAAACTTAGGATTTGACATTTTTTTCCCCTGAAAGAATAAGAATCATCGCCAGTGTCAGATGTGTTGAGTTTGTCTGGTGGAATTCCGACTGTATCATTCATGCTTTTTTGGCGCTCACTGATAACCTCAATTGTCTCTTCCGCAAGGTTCCCTTCAGCAATGCTTCCTCCAGGTCTGTTTCTGTTTCGCACATTCCCTTTAATGACCTTCATGCACCTTTCAAACGGATACATCCATCGAAAGAATACAGAACCACAAATTTGCACTTCCCTGGTAAGATGCACAGTTAAATGAACCATGATGTCGAAAAAGGATGGAGGAAAGTATTTCTCGAGAAAGCACAACGTCACAACGAGATCCGGCTGCAATTTTTCTAGCTCTCCCACCTTGATTTCTTTGCTAGATATTGCCCTGAAAAAGAAACAAAACCTGATAATAACATATCTTGTTGGCTGCGGCATAATTGATTTAATCCCAATGGGCAAAAAATGCTGCATTAGCATGTGATAATCATGCGATTTTAGTCCGATAAGCTTTCGATCTTTTCGATTCACCATGGTTGAAAAGTTTGAACAATACCCTTGTGGAACCTTTATCTCGGATAATGTTGCACAAAACTTGGCCTTTTTCTCCGATTAATGAGTGACATGCTGCCTTTAGTATATATCTCCCTTTGCCATTTTCCCGAGGTTGCAACTCGTCTCTAAAACCCATCTCCTTCAGGTTCATTCGAACAGCAAGGTGGTCTTTCGACTTAAATTCATTGTTCAACAATGTTCCAACGATACTCTCGCATACATTCTTTTCGACGTGCATGAAATCTATGCAATGGTGGACAACATGACACCGCCAGTAGGGGAGGAGCCTGAACCATATATTGAACTTTTTTCAGTAGCGCCTTTCGGTCTCCTTCTCCTTCCCCTTTTTTGGGTCGATGGTCTTTTCGATTCTCTTCATCTTTCCACCTCTTCCAGGGTTATCCTGCACGAATTCCACCACAATGTTCTTCCGTCCCTTTCCCCATTTATTATTTATAGACTTTACCTCATTGTATATTTGTGACGGGGTCATAAGTTCCGGAGCCTTTTCAGTTTCATCTTTTCCATTGAACCCCTTCTGATGTCTGAATGGATGATCGTATGGTAGGTATCTTCTATGCCCGGTATAAACCTATTTTCTACAATGTTTTATCCTTACATAGTAAGTATTTTCCCACACACCTTACAGGCGTCTCGTCCCTGGTAGGGGCAGCCACACAGTGTACCGAGAGCAGGGTAATCATTTATTGTCCATAAAACAGCCGCACGTAGAGTAAACATCTTCTGTTTCAGCACATCAAAACATTGGACTCCCTCAAATAATTCCTTGATATCCTCGGCAAACGGTTGTAACATAACATCAATGTCCTTACAAGTCCCCTATCGATAATTAATGACAGCATGGTGAACTTTCTCTTCATACACAACTATGGCGGAAGGTTGTAAAGCACTGTCAGAATTGGACACACATTGTGCTGTTTTTGCATGCCTTTGTTTTCGTCAACCCCGTCAGCCAAAATGCTTAGCCACAGATTTCGAGGATCATCACGAATTACGGGATATCTTTCATCTATATTTTTCCATGCTAGTGAGTCCGTCGGATGCCGTAAAACACCCTCTTCTTTCTTTCTGGTGTCGTGCCACAATAAATATTCGACAATTCTCTTTGATTGAAACAGCCGTTTCAGTCTTGGGATAATTGGGAAATACCACAAGACTTTTGCCGGAATTTTTTCATAAACCTCGTGGGTGGTGTCGTCAACTTTCCATCTTGATTCCCCACAGGTGGGACACTTGATGTGATCCTTGTAATCCTTCCTATAGAGAATGTAGTCATTGATGCATACATGTATCTTTTCGTAACCTGAACCCAAATCTCTCATCACCTTCTTAGCTTCATATGTACTTTTCATCATCTCATTTCCTGGAGGGAGCATGAATTTTAACAGCGGTAGAAGTTCATTAAATAACTTGTTGGAAGCTCCGTGCTTGCTCTTCAGGTTAAGCAGTTCACACATTGCAGATATCTTTGTAAAATCGGCACATCCTTCGTATAGGGGTTTCCCAGCATTTTCGAGTATCTGTTGCATCTTCTCAGAATCCTTTGAAAAGTTGTCTCATAATAAAGCACTAACCATTTCTATAGTCTCTGCAGCATGTGTTGGTTCATCAGAGTGCGGACCGTCGCTGCCATTACCATCCAGAAGTGTCCACCATGATGACTCATCTTCTTCTCCTTTCTTAGTCCATACCTCATAATTTTGAATGAATCCAGAAGAATATAAATGAAACTGAACTTTACTTGCCTTGTGCGCATAGAGGTTGAGACATTTCACACATGGACATAGAAACTTAACTTTTCCCTTGTCGTATGATTTTCGTTTCCTATTCGCAATATCCTGTTGGTATGTATGCGTAGCAAACTTTATAAATGCATCGACTCCGTCTTGATAACGCGGTTTGGTTCTATCGGTATACATCCAAGATTTATCCATTACTCTAGGATCCATTATGAATTCTCAGATACCTGGAAGGAGAAAAAACTTGTGAAAATATTGTGAAAATGATATTGTGGTCCAAATAAAACTAAGAAATATCATTGCAAAGAGTAATACGTACACAAAGAGTAATCACAAATCACAATGTGAGTTCAGTTATCATATATGAATCATACAAATAATCAGAGGTTAGATACCCACATATAGTTGCATGTGAAGACAATATTTACCCTACTATGACCATTATAGTTACAATCTCAGTTAACAAATCAGTACTGAAAAGAACTACTTACACGGTCGATACGATTATTCCGCAAAGAAAAACTGACAGGGGAATATATGGTTTATCCAGAGATGAATCAGATGATCAAAGTAAACCACTTGTTTCGTTTTCTAGGGGGAGGTTAGAAGATTTAAGAGTAGAAACATGAAATGATTTAAGATGAGAGGGATGAACACAGAGGGTAAATGGAAATTTGGCAATATTTTTCATAATAAATAATTTGGCAAGATATTTAAGTGTATATCGTAAATAATTTGGTAAAACAGGAAGGTAAAGATCCTTCAATTTGCATGTTGCACGTTCTATGTTAAGAATTTTCTCAGTCAAATCTTGTTATCCTGCTGCATAATTTTCTGCTTTGACGGCTCTAAAAGACCGGAGAGCAATGCGACTAATATTCATTCCATCCTAAAGATTTTTTTTGTCCGTACCCGGATTCAGAAAATAAATCAAAATGATAGCTAAAAAGCGGAGTACGTGTTGCTGCAGTTGTTATAACGGTACTAAAGTAAAAAACTAACTTTGTAAAAAGTGGAGTACGTGTTGGTACAGTTGAAAATAAAATCGTAAGAACTGGAAGAAGTTATGTCCCCAATTAGAATTAAGTGAATTAAAACAGATTACTCTAATTGTGTGTTCTATCCAATTAGAATTAATATCTAAAACCAAAGCTTGATTCACCCAATTAACATAATAGGTTTGATCATTGATGGATTTCATTGAAGTCTCACAATCTGATTCATAGATAACATAATTAAAGTTCTTAGAGGGTGCCAGAGTAACAGCTGCCAGCATAGCCTTACATTCCAGCTCCTCAGCTTCAACTCCTATCTTCATTCCTCCATTGAAGCATTGTCCTTGCACCCAAAAGCAGCTACCTGCACAATTCCTCACTATTAGCCCTATTCCACCTTGTAATGAATCTGACTTAAAGAAGCATCAAAATATACAAGAAACAAGATTAGTTCCAGGAGACACAAGTTTATTAATGCCATCTATTGACATTGTCCTATTTGGAGTTATGTTCTGAAAAATCTTTGAACATCAAATAATCCAAACTGATGCTTAAAAAAAATTTGTCCAAACTGAAACCATAAGCAATTTATTAATCTCATGTCTAGTAATTCCTATACCAAAGGTAATATTGATATTTAAAACCAACCAAATAGATCTAGCATAACCACATTCAAGGAATAGGTGATTACTGGATTCCACATGATGATTACACAAACTGCAATGCAGTGAAGTAAACGATTGCAATGCCAAATAAGAGTATGAAGTCTGATTCACCCACCATTGAGTTCTGGTGATACTCCGCATCTGGTGGCACTCCGAAAATATGAATACTATGAAGTAAACGATTTCATCAAATGTGAATGCTTCCCCCTTTTCCTCTAAGTAGCGCGCTTTCACGTCTTCGTGCTACAAAAACAACACACAAACTTATTTGGTTACATATAAGTTGAAAAAAGTATTGTGCCAAATAAACCATAAAGATGCGTACAAGTTGTAATGGGGACAATATATGGTGGCTTGCGTGCGATATCCGGTGTTTGATTTTAAAAAACCCATCTACCGCATCTAGGATGATGTTGTTCCTATCCTTGATTTGTTGAACACTTCTTCTTTTCGGGTTCCCATAATCTTGGCTAAATTTGTTATGTATCTTCGCCCAATAGGTCTCGGTCAAGCAGAGATCTAGAACTCGACTTTCGTCTGCCCATGCTTTGGTGATTGCTAAATCTTATGCAGAGTCAAGCAATGCCATTTGTTGTATGTGGAGGTAGGTAATGAGTAGGTTCTCTAATAGGATACAAGTGGATTGCACGTGCGTTGCTGGTCGAACACCGAGTTTAAAATACGTCTTCTTCCCTGTTAAACCAGTTGCTTAGCATGATAGAACACCATTGCAAAGTGAAGAAAAATGAAATCGAGAGAATACAACAACAAATTCTCCTTTCCGGATCTATAACAACGCCGGCTTAATCTACAATGCAACTTTTACTCCTTACAGCAACAGAAGCTAATTCCTAAGTCCATAAAAAAAAACCACTACTAACAAAATGTAACTCAACCTAAACCAAATTCCACAATTTCCGTCACAAAATTAATACTGTCTAACAAAAATCAATAAGGAAATCATAAGGAAACGTGATCTTATTACAATCTTATTATTAGAATTTATCAGAGAATGCTCTAGATGAACTCTCTTTAAATTGGTTTATGATCATAAAAAAATGAAAGACCTGAACAAAACAAAAGAAACCCTAACAATATCGATGTGCTTCCATAATTTCCATCACAGATAAGATATATAATCACCGCCAAGATCATAAAAAACTCTTAAAATTGACAGAACCCTAGGTTTACAGAATATAGTAGAAAACGATTTTAGTTTTAGGAAATGTATATACCTGAAACCCTAACGATAGTAATTTCAAATTAAGAAAAACATCCCCCATTCATAAAATTAAACAAGTTTGCATTTAATCTGATAAGAGAAGGAAAGAAAATTTTTGTCTATTTCCTTACCTAGGGTTTCTCTATTTCGCCTCTTCCAGTCTTTCTCCCGCGTGCAAGTAAGAGAAGGAAATAATATTTTATCTTTTTTCTCAACTAGTTGTTAAAGATATTTTAATTAACCAAAATGCCATTTTACCTAGGTTTATCACGTCATTATGAATAGTGGGTAAGGATAGATTCCAATTAGACTAGGGTACGTGTTGTATTAAAGATTTCAGGGACCTGATTTGCTTGACCTATGTTTCACCTGATTTGTTTGACATTAGTTGATTAATTAGTTGTTGGTCAGGACTCAGGGACCAGGGTATTGAGATATAGCATAATGTCTGAGCCAAACCATGCTGCAGTTCAGGATATGGCCCATTTGTTAACTAATTAAAATTAAATAATATACATAATTGTGCAGGGACCTATTATGTTTTGACCATTTTTTGGGAATTATACGGATTCGGGGTACATGTAGTAGTTCGGGACGGCATACGTACGGGAATTATACGGATTCAGATAGATCAGATTCGGTCAAAAATCCGATCAACGGTTCGTTGTTCGGACAGTAGTTCGGAACGGCATATGTACGTGCATATTCGTTTTATAAATGTGAGTTTGGCAGTTAAAATTCGGATAACATATATGATAAATTGATAAGTATTATGACCTTATTACGAGACTAATTTGATTTGTATATGATTTATAAGATGGAAAAAAACATTTTAGCATGATTATTTAACAAGAAGTAAACAATTTAATCGCATAAATGTATTATAAAACTTATAGACTTTTAAACAAAAATCAACACATAAAACACTGGTTAAACAACTACCAATAATTGTATTTAAATATAAAGTATATACAAAATCAAACAAAAACCAATCAACAGAACTCTGGTGAGAGAGTTACCTATGGGAGTTCTAGTTCGGAAATATCATTCGGATACGGTCAGTTCGGATACGTTCGCGAATCATTCGTGAGGTCCATATAATCCGGGAACTAGGTTCGGATTTCAAATAGTTCAGAAGTATCATTCGGACTCGGTCAGTTCGGATACGTTCGCAAATCATTCAGGAATGATTCGGAGAATTACTAACTAGGGGTTGGGTTAACCCACCCAACCCATGCCCAACCCGATCGTTAGGAGAACATGGGAAATGTATTTCAAAACTTTGGGCAAGCTTGGTCATAAATTTTATAAACCCGAGTCAAATTTGGGGAAGCATCGGCACAAATGTTTCTATCCCAAGCTACCCACCCAACCCGAAGAACAATGATATAGCTATATAAAACTATTTTTGTAATTGACATTATTATCTATATAGAGTAATTTTAGATATTATCTTCAAATCTAATAATGAAAATATATATTATATTTATCTCATGAATCATGAGCCATTATTATCTATTTAGAGTAAGCCTTCTAACCCGCCCAACCAACCCAAGTCCCACCGATAGGTCAGGTACTTGAGATATGGCATGATACATGAGCCAAACTTGTGAATCCTGGTGAACCATAATGCTACAGTTATGGCCTTCAAATTAGGAAACCGCCTGGTTTTACTCTTAAAGATAACGTTGTGTGCAATTAAGAGATGAGACCGCTAATAATGATGTATTTTGAAAAATTGTGTCTTGACTCTTGACACTGATGAGGCGTGGTCTGCCAAGGGACAAGAAGTTTAACCATGCACCATAAATGGACATTTATGGTTAATCTAACCACTCTATAAAATGATAAGAAACTGATATGCAATTACTCTTTAATCAATCAAAACAAAAAAAATAAAGAAAATTTGCAGAGAGAAGAAGATTAAGAGATGGATGAACCAAACCAACCTGATGTTGAAAATCAATCACCAGCATTAGAAAATGCAAAACAAGCAACTCATGCATTAACAAGTGAAGAGGCTGAGAGATTGATTTCTTATTTAGAACAAAAAATTCCAAATAAGAGGATTCAGGAAGAAGAAAATAGGAGATAGGAAGAATTTGATAGGCAAAGGATTGAGAACGAAGAAGAGTACCAGTTTTGGATCATAAAATATGAGACAAGATGTGCAAGGAAGAAGAGAGAAATGCAAGAAAGGATAGAGAGATATGAGCATCGTTGGATTAAGACAAGAAGTTCCACAGAAAGTGAAAGTGATGAGGAAGGTGGAGAAGCAGTAAAACTTGATGAGGATGATAACAGCAGTGAGGGATCTAATGATCCGGAAAAAGAGGCTAGAGAGAGACAAAGGCAGGAGAGAGATGATGCAGAAATGTATCTACTCTATTTGGCAGAGAAAGCTCAACCCAATATTTTTGCTCGTACCATGTCTGAACCC
>NC_039362.1:12059041-12067322 GCF_003573695.1 Papaver somniferum | reverse complement strand
GGGGTTTATTTCAGCACAAGGTTTGATCTTGTAAAGGTGTTGTTTTGGTGTTGACAAAGATCAAACTCGGTAGTAGTGGTGGTAGATATTTTGCTGGTACTTGTTATGGAGTTTATGGGAATTTTTCTTATCGGACGGCATCGGAGTTGGTTGTCCAGGTGTAAGTCGAACTGGAATTGGTAGTGTGTCTAGTTCTTTTGCTTATGGTTTGATTGTAAATGGAACTACTTAGTAATTAGTGGTCTGATCTGTAATGGTGATGGTGTTTGTAAATGTGGTTAATGAAATTAAAATTGTATTTTTTCGGTTTCTCTTTGTGATTTTAACCGTGGTATGTTGAAACAAAATAAGCATTGTTCTCTTTCCAGTCTAATTCACTTGATAGAGAGGCATATACACACCTAGTCTGAATCTACAATCTGAGATGTTCATAATTACCAAAAGATGTTCATAATCTTAAATCACCTATAGTCTGAATCTACAATCTGAGATGTTCATAAATCATGCAATTGAGATGTTCATAATCACCAAAAGATTCTCAAATCAGGGTACAATTCACAGCAACATAAAAATAAACCTAAAATCTAAAACATAGAGATGTTCATACTTCATAATCACCATAATAATAAATTGTACCATTCAATAAATATACACAAGTGTGTTGATTTTGTTTTGTTTATTGACCTATTATGTTTGACCTTTTTTTTTATTTTAGTTGTTGGTCAGGGACTTGAGATATGGCATGAGACATGAGCCAAACCATGCTGCAGTTCAAGATATTGCAATACACCAGCGTCACATAATGCCTGTCAACAGGTGCTGGCTCTATGAAAAACGCGTAAACCCTGGTAAACCGTGCATGATCAACAAGTGTTGGTGTCTATGAATTTTGCAAAAAATCAATTATGATTGTAGTAATAATGTGGTAGGAGAAGTTGCGTCTGAAATTCAATAAGGAAGGAGAATTTTATTAAATAAGGAATGAAAAATTTTAATTTTAACAAGTGTACTATCTCATTGACATGAATGCATAACGTGTCAGCATATTTAGAGATATCTTTAGGGTTACGGCAAGATTATAGGCGTCTAATTAGAACTGACAATCAGTAGTCTAATCCTACAATCCTAAATGCAATATTTTTCTGCTCGGTCTCGCAAAATCCGCAAAATCGCACTTTCCATATATCACCTTGATTTTCGTATGTTATATTCATGGTAAACATAACCCACCCACTATATTTAGATTTGCATACTAGATATGTATAGGAGAAAAAAAAAACTATATTTAGCTAGATTTGGATCCTAGAAATAAGAAATTAGATACCTCGTTCATAAGTAAAAGAAAGAAGGAATTGAGAGGATGGGTTCTAATGAGAAATGTGTTGTTCCTGCCAATGGTCTTAATAATGATCCTCCTCCTCCGAAGGGCTTTGCTTCATGGGATGGCTTTGTGGAAAGCATTGGTGATATACTAGAAGATTTTGTCGATGAAGAATGGGAGTTAGTTCATAATAAGAAAATGATCCATGTTGAAAATGATCCTCGTCCTAAGGGTTTTGCTTCTTGGGATGCATTTGAGAAAAGCTATGGTGAGCATTTGGATAATGATTACAATGAATAAGAACATGGGAAGCCACCAAGACAAACAAATTTATGGCTGAGCACTCGACATTGACTAAATTCAAGTTTTTTACATTATTTTTAGTATGCTAATTTTGTTAATGTGTAAGCACAATTATGTAGCAGTCCTAGGCCTACTGTTCAATTGTGCTCTCAATTCTAATTTTTTTTTGGTAAAGTTTGTCAGATTTGGCATTGCAATTTATGAAAAATTGGCTATTTTTTTCAACTCTGATACAAGACTCAATATACAGTCCCTATCATATTCATGATCCTATCACTTTAACAACAAAGACACAAAAAAATCATGGTTAACCCTAACATCCAAATCTCTACACCAAGCCCCCTTAAACACATTACTCGTTCATTCTGTTTTGTCAAAAGATTGATACTCCAACAGATGAACAATGGACAGAAATTAAACAATATATGCACTTGAAATCTAAAGAAAATATTGCATCCGCAAATATTAAACATTCACAAAAACTATACTTCCAAGCAGCTTTACAAACAGACTAATTAAATATCAAAAAAAAAAAAAAGATTACACTAATAACACAAAAACTAAAAAGATATTTAACTAAACAAAAGATGATGGATCAAGATGTGATTGAATACTATTCTTGTATAGCAGAACCATGAAAACAAAGGACTAGATCAGTTACAATCCCCTTCTTCTTCACTGCTGCTGTCGACTATCGTAACCACATCTTTGTATGGTCAATCATCATCGTCATCATCAACATCATCGTCTTCATCTTCATCCTCAAGCGCTGGCCCAAACCAAAATAAGTGTTCTGGATCATCTAAATCATCATCCTCATCATCCTCATCATCCTCATCCTCAAAACCATACTCATCATCCTCTTCATCGTCCTCCTCTTCTTCATCGTCAACATCATCATAATCATCAACATCTCCAAAACAATGAACAACCTTGCAACCAAAATAAGCAACAATCTCTTTGTCTTCATCAAGAAGAAGAAATCGGAAGGAAGTTACTAGAAGAGCAGTCATTTTGTCTGGTTTGATACTAAAACTTTCAGTTTTTGATACTGAAACCCTAGTTTAGAGAGAGACTTGGAAAAGAAAAAGCGGTAATGTCCAGTCTCCCTTCCTTTCTCGTGTTTTATACCGTGACACACGTTTTCACTTTACCTCTAGCTTAGCCACGTGAAAACTTGGCTAGTGAACAAGTATGCAGCTTTGGAAAATAAAAAAGTAATATAAAAAAATATTGGATGGAAAATTAAAATCAAGGAATTTATCTGGGTGGAGATGCTCCCCGTAAATTTAGATTTGGACGATAAATACTTGCTAAGAATCATGACATCGAAATATAAATTGGTTTACAAGCTCGTCCAAGAGTGACATCGGTAAAAATGGAAAATTATCATTAAGCAATTTGTCTCGGTGGAATTACTCCCCGGAAACTTAGATTTGGAAGAAAAATTCTTGCTAAGATCATGACATGGAAATAAATAAAAATTGGTTTAGAAGCTCGTCCAAGAGTGACATCGGTAAAAATGGAAAACTACCATCAATCAATTTATCTTGGTGGAGATACTCTGCGTAAACTTAGATTTGGACGATAATACTTGCTAAGATCGTGACATCGAAATATAAATTGGCTTACAAGCTCGTGTAAGAGTGACATTGGTAAAAATGGAAAATTACCATTAAGCGATTTGTCTCGGTGGAAATACTCCCCGGAAACTTAGATTTGGACGAAAAATTCTTGCTAAGATTGTGACATCGAAATAAATAATAATTGGTTTACAAGCTCCTCCAAGAGTGACATTGAGCCTTGTCAACCAAGCCAATCATAGTCGTTCGTGAATTCATAATGCTAACCAATCAAATAAACTAGTTTCACCTGATAACCTAACATCCCCAAACATCCTTGCCAATATTATCGGCTGATCGGTCCGATACGACCAATAATGCGATATTATCGGATATTCATATGTATCGTTGATATATCATGTTTCGTCCAGATTAAAGGCACAAACATGATAAAATCCTATATTGTCGGCCAGTATTTTAAAAAATAAATACAAATCTCGGTTCTTTTAATACAATTTAATTGTAAGAGCTAGCTAGAATTGCTTCTAAGAATATGAATTGGGATTTTAATCAAAAAAATTGCACCAAGGCACTAGCTAGTACTATATATATTAATCATTTATTATTTTGCTTTTAAGAATATGTGAATTGGGAGTAAAATAGTGCAATGTAGTTGACTCAGTAGTAAAGAAAAGATACTACTATATCCAAGGTACTAGTAACAAAGGAATTAGCTAGTACAATAATAAATACTTCAGTTTGCAGTGGTACTTTTTGATCTTTGAACATTTCTACTTTAACAATTTGTGTAGAATATTGTAGTGGGACCTTGTCCTAAATACCAACCACATCACTAAATACTAGGAGTTATACTTTAGGACTTATTGATTTTTGGATTTAAGGGTACATTCCTATGGTAGTTATACTTTAGGACTTATTGTTATGTGTGACTAAAAGAAAAGTATGAGTCAGTATTGTATACCTCACAAGATCTGATAACTTTTTGTCTTATCAAAAACAATAAAAAGTTGGTATAGCCTTCTCTCACTTATATTTTTTAAATTTACTATTTTTGGTAACAAGATATAAAGCAGAGAAAGAAAACAACCTAATTATATGCTTGTCACACCTTTGACTACCTAAGTAGCTTTTTTCAGTCATCATTACACCTCAGTTTCTCATATTTCACTTCCACTAATATACGCAATCAGAATGAGTCCCTTATTTTTGTGCGCATGCAAAACAAGAAGATCTAGGTAGCTGTTACGTTCCTGCAATAAATGCGCATGTGACAGTAGCCATAATGAGTATCTTGTGCGGCCTTGTTGGGTACATGCAAAAGAAAAGATAAATCTCTTCAGTACTCCTCTTCTTCTTTTTTGCCAAATAATATAGAGAAGATTATTTTTTGTTTCTAAAATGTCTGTCACATTGGGTTGGCTTGACCCAAATTTGGCATTGGTGCCAAGATTCCCTGTGGTCCAGTCTTTCCATAAATTAATGATATATTTCTTCCATTTTGGTTTGTGACTAAATTAAAATTAAAATATGATAACTGTCGTAAAATTAAAAATTGGTTTAGAAGCATATTCCCGGCGGGTGACATCGGTAAAAATTAAAAATTACCATCAGTCAATTTATCTTGGTGGAGATATTCCCCGTAAACTTAGATTTGGACGATAAATACTTGCTAAGATCGTGACATCGAAATATAAATTGGTTTACAAGCTCGTCCATGAGCGACATCGGTAAAAAATGGAAAATTACCATCAATCAATTTATTTTGGTGGAAATACTCTCGGAAACTTAGATTTGGATGAGCCATATTCTCTAAGATCGTGACATCGAAATAAAATTTGGTTTAGCTGAATAAGCCATGTCCAAGAGTGACATTGGTAAAAAACTTGGATATCGAGTCTTGTCGACGAAGCCAATCATAGTCGTTCTTGAATTCATAATTCCGACCAATTCATCGAATAAACTAGCTTCACCTGATAACCTAACATCCCCAAACATCCTTGCCAATATTATCGGCAGATCGGTCCGATACCACCAACAATGCGATATTATCGGATATTCATATATATGTATCGCTTACATTTCATGTTTCGTCCAGATTAAAGGCACAGACATGATAAAATCCTATATTACCGACCAGTATTTTAAAAAATAAATATTGGTCTCGGTTCTTTTAATACAAATTTAATTGCGAATTATGAATTATGAATTGGGATTTTAATCAAAAAAAAATTGCACCAAAAAAGCATTTATGATCTTCCAAGGCACTAGCTAGTACTATATTAATAATTTATTATTTTTCTTCTAAGAATATGTGAACTGTGAATAAAATAGTGTAATGTAGTTGACTCAGTAGTAAAGAATAGATAGTACTCGATCCAAGTCACTATTAACAAAAGAATTAGCTAGTACTCCAGTTTGCAGTGGTATTTTTTGATCTTTGATCTTTTCAACTTTAACAATCTGTGTTGAATATTCTAGTGGGAACCTGTCCTAAATACCAGCCCATCAATAAATACTAGGATTATATATATGGAACATTCCTATGATTGATTTTCGGCTTTGAGGGGTACATTCATATGGTAGTTGTACTTTGGGACTTCTTGTTATGTGTGACTGAAACAGAAGTATTATAACAAGAGCAAGTATTGTATACCCAAGGTCTGATAACTTTTGGTCTTATCAAGATAACTTTTGGTCTTATCAAAAAGAATAAAAAGTTGGTATAGCCTTCTCACACTTATTTTTTTAATTTACTTTTTTTGGTAACAAGATATAAAGCAAAGAAAGAAAACAACCTAAGTATATGCTTCTCACACCTTTGACTACCTAAACAAGTACTCATCTTCAATTTATTCTTAAATGAAGCAGTATCTTTGATCAGAGCAATGAAGCCTTTTTTTTTCTTTTTTTTTAATTTATTAATTTTTCAGTAAAATATTTTCCTTTTTTTTTTTTGAATTTATAACATTTTATTTTTGGTATCTTATCACACCTTCTGGAGTTTATTCTCTCCTTCAAAAGCAGTATTCTGTCAATCACAACGCTACTGCTTTTGTCAATCATCATTACTCAGTTTCTCATTTTTGTTAATCATCACAATGAGTCCCTTATTTTTTGTGCGCATGCAAAAGAAGAAGATGTAGGTAGCCATAATGAATATCTTGTGAGGTTGGGTACATGCAAAAGAAAAGATAGATCTCTTCAGTACTCCTCTTCTTCTAATTTTTTGTGTGCATGCAAAAGAAAAAGATCTAGGTAGCCATAATGAGTATCTTGTGCGGCCTTGTTGGGTACATGCAAAAGAAAAGATAGATGTCTTCGGTACTCCTCTTCTTCTGTTTTTCCAAATAATATGGAAAAGATTAGTTTTTGTTTCTAAAATGTCTGTCACATTGGGTTGGCTTGACCCAAATTTGGCATTGGTGGCAAGATCCCTTGTGGTCCAGTCTTTCCATAAATTAATGTTATATTTCTTTCATTTTGGTTGTGCCTAAATTAAAATCTGATAACTGTCATAAGGGATTATGTTTATATAAGGTATATTATGGAAAAATGAGTTGACTCGACGAGTTAAGATAATGAAAATTGATTGATTAACAAACAAATATCAAGCAAAGAATTTGAACACGAGCATATATTAAAGAACCAATATTTTTATATTTTTTCATTCTAAAACTAAATGAAGCAAAATAATACCAACATCCTCAATATTAAAAAACAAAAACTACATTATTTGAAAGTTTCTTTGATAATCTGCTCAACTAAAACCATCGCATCTGGTACTCATGTTGCAGCGTTAGCAGGCTGTGCTGGAACTTCAAGTACCTTTTCTTCTAGAGGTGTCTCCCTGGGTATTTCTGGTGTGCCAGACACAGTTTCACCAACAGGCTCATTCGAAGGAATGGGAGCATGGACACTATCCATTTCAACAGAAGCAGAAGCAGGAAGAGTAAGATTGTCAACATGAGCTTGAACTTCAGCTAACAGGGGCATGCCAGGAACCTTACACACGCCATCAATAGTTATGGTGATCCTTAGCTTTCTAGGGACAACCATTACTATCCTTGGAATTGTTTTAATGCTCTCGGTATTGTTCTTATTGGAACTCATTTTCTTCGTCTAATATATCAATCTATCTTTTATGCTAGTGTGGTTTGTACGACCTCTTTAATTAATAGTATATATATATATATATATGTATTAGAAAAACCCTATTTTTTTTAGGTTAGGATCACTATCTCCAATTACCTAATTTAGTTGTATTCCGCATATCACTCTCAAATAAACAAAATATAACAGTTTCCATATTGATAAATATATTCTCATATACGTGTACGACACCACATTAATTTTAGTATATAGTATGATTTATCTAAATACGGAAAAATAGCACGAAAAAATTGCGTAAACACAACCATGTTGATTGAGTACATGGAGTATATGCTTTATCTTACAGTAGATTATAATCATGTACTCTTCGCTAATGTGCATGCCTTGGCTACACTCTTGCCAAATCTGTAGGTATCTGAAGTATCTCTCTCCATGATTCGTGATAGACGCATTTATGTGTCTAATATAGCTCATTTGTATATATTATTAGTGCTCAATTTTGTACTTATTTGGTTATTTTATTTATTTGTAGGTGTTTTTAGAAGAATAAGGATTTGCGGCGAAATTGGCTGAAAATGCGGCGTTTGGACCTCCGTTGATAGAGTACCGGAAGCGCCCCAGAAGTGTACCGGAAGTACCCCAGAAATACCCCGGAGGAACCCCGGAAAAAGTGCGGAAAATGCCCCAGAGGACACTTGCTATACGGATCCTTGATTTTGGATAAGGGGTAACCTAATTACTAAGGGGTGACCCATTTCCAGGCAGCTGCTAAAGGGAGACCAGCCACAGATAAGGGGAGGTCAACTTCTCAAATTTAAAAGCAAATTTTGGCGGGAAAATGCATGCATCGTCTGGCAGATTTTGGTTCGATTATTGGAGGAGTTTTAATGCGATTAAACACCGGAAATCAGTTGGGATAATCCTGTTAGACCTAAACAGACCCTATGCAAGTGATTGGGCTGAT
>NC_039362.1:12030553-12057678 GCF_003573695.1 Papaver somniferum | reverse complement strand
CATATTCTCTAAGATCGTGACATCGAAATAAAATTTGGTTTAGCTGAATAAGCCATGTCCAAGAGTGACATTGGTAAAAAACTTGGATATCGAGTCTTGTCGACGAAGCCAATCATAGTCGTTCTTGAATTCATAATTCCGACCAATTCATCGAATAAACTAGCTTCACCTGATAACCTAACATCCCCAAACATCCTTGCCAATATTATCGGCAGATCGGTCCGATACCACCAACAATGCGATATTATCGGATATTCATATATATGTATCGCTTACATTTCATGTTTCGTCCAGATTAAAGGCACAGACATGATAAAATCCTATATTACCGACCAGTATTTTAAAAAATAAATATTGGTCTCGGTTCTTTTAATACAAATTTAATTGCGAATTATGAATTATGAATTGGGATTTTAATCAAAAAAAAATTGCACCAAAAAAGCATTTATGATCTTCCAAGGCACTAGCTAGTACTATATTAATAATTTATTATTTTTCTTCTAAGAATATGTGAACTGTGAATAAAATAGTGTAATGTAGTTGACTCAGTAGTAAAGAATAGATAGTACTCGATCCAAGTCACTATTAACAAAAGAATTAGCTAGTACTCCAGTTTGCAGTGGTATTTTTTGATCTTTGATCTTTTCAACTTTAACAATCTGTGTTGAATATTCTAGTGGGAACCTGTCCTAAATACCAGCCCATCAATAAATACTAGGATTATATATATGGAACATTCCTATGATTGATTTTCGGCTTTGAGGGGTACATTCATATGGTAGTTGTACTTTGGGACTTCTTGTTATGTGTGACTGAAACAGAAGTATTATAACAAGAGCAAGTATTGTATACCCAAGGTCTGATAACTTTTGGTCTTATCAAGATAACTTTTGGTCTTATCAAAAAGAATAAAAAGTTGGTATAGCCTTCTCACACTTATTTTTTTAATTTACTTTTTTTGGTAACAAGATATAAAGCAAAGAAAGAAAACAACCTAAGTATATGCTTCTCACACCTTTGACTACCTAAACAAGTACTCATCTTCAATTTATTCTTAAATGAAGCAGTATCTTTGATCAGAGCAATGAAGCCTTTTTTTTTCTTTTTTTTTAATTTATTAATTTTTCAGTAAAATATTTTCCTTTTTTTTTTTTGAATTTATAACATTTTATTTTTGGTATCTTATCACACCTTCTGGAGTTTATTCTCTCCTTCAAAAGCAGTATTCTGTCAATCACAACGCTACTGCTTTTGTCAATCATCATTACTCAGTTTCTCATTTTTGTTAATCATCACAATGAGTCCCTTATTTTTTGTGCGCATGCAAAAGAAGAAGATGTAGGTAGCCATAATGAATATCTTGTGAGGTTGGGTACATGCAAAAGAAAAGATAGATCTCTTCAGTACTCCTCTTCTTCTAATTTTTTGTGTGCATGCAAAAGAAAAAGATCTAGGTAGCCATAATGAGTATCTTGTGCGGCCTTGTTGGGTACATGCAAAAGAAAAGATAGATGTCTTCGGTACTCCTCTTCTTCTGTTTTTCCAAATAATATGGAAAAGATTAGTTTTTGTTTCTAAAATGTCTGTCACATTGGGTTGGCTTGACCCAAATTTGGCATTGGTGGCAAGATCCCTTGTGGTCCAGTCTTTCCATAAATTAATGTTATATTTCTTTCATTTTGGTTGTGCCTAAATTAAAATCTGATAACTGTCATAAGGGATTATGTTTATATAAGGTATATTATGGAAAAATGAGTTGACTCGACGAGTTAAGATAATGAAAATTGATTGATTAACAAACAAATATCAAGCAAAGAATTTGAACACGAGCATATATTAAAGAACCAATATTTTTATATTTTTTCATTCTAAAACTAAATGAAGCAAAATAATACCAACATCCTCAATATTAAAAAACAAAAACTACATTATTTGAAAGTTTCTTTGATAATCTGCTCAACTAAAACCATCGCATCTGGTACTCATGTTGCAGCGTTAGCAGGCTGTGCTGGAACTTCAAGTACCTTTTCTTCTAGAGGTGTCTCCCTGGGTATTTCTGGTGTGCCAGACACAGTTTCACCAACAGGCTCATTCGAAGGAATGGGAGCATGGACACTATCCATTTCAACAGAAGCAGAAGCAGGAAGAGTAAGATTGTCAACATGAGCTTGAACTTCAGCTAACAGGGGCATGCCAGGAACCTTACACACGCCATCAATAGTTATGGTGATCCTTAGCTTTCTAGGGACAACCATTACTATCCTTGGAATTGTTTTAATGCTCTCGGTATTGTTCTTATTGGAACTCATTTTCTTCGTCTAATATATCAATCTATCTTTTATGCTAGTGTGGTTTGTACGACCTCTTTAATTAATAGTATATATATATATATATATGTATTAGAAAAACCCTATTTTTTTTAGGTTAGGATCACTATCTCCAATTACCTAATTTAGTTGTATTCCGCATATCACTCTCAAATAAACAAAATATAACAGTTTCCATATTGATAAATATATTCTCATATACGTGTACGACACCACATTAATTTTAGTATATAGTATGATTTATCTAAATACGGAAAAATAGCACGAAAAAATTGCGTAAACACAACCATGTTGATTGAGTACATGGAGTATATGCTTTATCTTACAGTAGATTATAATCATGTACTCTTCGCTAATGTGCATGCCTTGGCTACACTCTTGCCAAATCTGTAGGTATCTGAAGTATCTCTCTCCATGATTCGTGATAGACGCATTTATGTGTCTAATATAGCTCATTTGTATATATTATTAGTGCTCAATTTTGTACTTATTTGGTTATTTTATTTATTTGTAGGTGTTTTTAGAAGAATAAGGATTTGCGGCGAAATTGGCTGAAAATGCGGCGTTTGGACCTCCGTTGATAGAGTACCGGAAGCGCCCCAGAAGTGTACCGGAAGTACCCCAGAAATACCCCGGAGGAACCCCGGAAAAAGTGCGGAAAATGCCCCAGAGGACACTTGCTATACGGATCCTTGATTTTGGATAAGGGGTAACCTAATTACTAAGGGGTGACCCATTTCCAGGCAGCTGCTAAAGGGAGACCAGCCACAGATAAGGGGAGGTCAACTTCTCAAATTTAAAAGCAAATTTTGGCGGGAAAATGCATGCATCGTCTGGCAGATTTTGGTTCGATTATTGGAGGAGTTTTAATGCGATTAAACACCGTAAATCAGTTGGGATAATCCTGTTAGACCTAAACAGACCCTATGCAAGTGATTGGGCTGATCGAATTGGGCTGGAATGGCCGTGAGAAGCGATCAAAGTCCAAACAGAATATGTGTTCTCTGTGAAGTTTTCAAATATATTTAGAGATTCTGGGAGAGTTTTACGTTGAAGTAAAGTGTATCTAGTCTTGTTTAAGGATTAGGAGAATTTTGGAGCGTAAGAAATTGCCAGAAGACGCGTACAAAGCAACAGAAAAGAGATTTCTCTCTCAACTGCACGTGAAGAAAAAAGGGAGATAAACTCGGATTTAATCGAGTTATTTGGACCCTATTGGTATATAAAGGCTGGTGGGAAGTGAGAGAAAGTTTTATCAAGAGTTAGGGGTCGATTGGGAGGCCAGCAGAGAGGCGCAGGAGGAGTTGCAGGAATTGTACCTTCTGCTGCTGCTGCCATTAACAAAGCTCGAAGAACACGAAGAACACACCAGCATAGACAGTCGTTTATCAACAGTGTCAACGACTAGCATCCGAGGGTCTTAAAACAGCAGCGTCAACAGCAGCCGTGAGGTATCGTTTTTACAGCAGTGGTATTCTATCGTTTTTCTCTGGACGCTTAAAGAGGGTCGTAGTTTCACTGTATTATATTTTTCACTCTTTTAATCATATTTTGAGCATCAAGTATGTATTTTAAGAACATGATTATTATGAGTAGCTAAACCCCAATACTGGGATGATGGAGGAAGCTGTTTTTCAGCCATGTGGTTATTTAAATAATTCTTAATTCACTTTTTGCACCGATTTTAATTGATTTATGATTTCAATTAATTACTTGTGATTTTGTTTGATGGAACATGCTTAGTCCTAGGGATTCTTGATGTTCCATGCTTATCATATACAAGTAATATTTTATGGAATCTAATTTGGCAAAGATAGAGTTAATACTTGTTTTATTTTGAGCTATAATCGCCTAGAATTATTTTCTGAGCCACTTGAATATGAAACACATTGGAATCCTGAGTCCTGGTTCCTCTTGATCTTGTGACATATTGTGTATATATTTTTGTTTTAAAAATCTTTTCAAGTCCGAGCATCGAATCCGTATTTACCGCAATCGAATTACTACAACAAAATGGCGCCGCCGACGCGGACTTGTATATAGATTTGTTTTTAGGTTTATTATTTTATTTATTTATTTTTTTTTTTTACTATTATTTGTTCCTTTTTACGTTTCTTTTCGTGTCTTTGATTTACAGGTTCGAAGTGGAATACTAAGGACTTGGGAACAAAAAGCTTAAAGCTAAAAGTTAAAAGCTAAAAGAGAAGAAGAAAAAGACATAATTTTTTTTTTTAGGATTTAGTTTTTATTATTATTATTTTTTTTTGTATATAGCTTTTATTTATTTATTTTTAGAATTTTTAAATAGGCTTTATTTTTCATAATTTTTGTAATTTTGGACTTTTTATTTGGACTTTATTCTGGACTTTGGACATTATTTTTAAAACCCTACGGAAGGGTTATAAATTAAATTAAAAAATTAAATACAAACTGTTTGCAGGGAAGGACGACGATTACTATATCGTCTCGGCCCCTCGGGTTCGCACACGGCATAGGAGTCGTGGCCCGAGTCGACAACAACGGTTCATCGCCCGTCTGGTACGGGAGGTAAGTCCAATCGAAACACCCGCGAATCTCCTGCAAGCGGGTTACTGTCTGCCTTAAGGTGATAATTGTTTGAGGACGAACCGGACTGTCATTATTTTCCTAGTAAAGGGCAAGGCCTGGCCTAAACAAGATAAGGACTCGGATTTCATCACCGTTTCCTTCTTGCCCGCCTTAGGAAAACGAAACCAAACGCGAACCTAAGCCTAAAATTTTGAATAGAACGAGACCAATAGGGTAACGAGCTTAATAGGAAACTCGTTCGAAAAATATTGGTTGCTCTTTAAGCACATTTCAAAGTTCATGATGGTTTCTGTGAGTTGAACGCGTGACTGCGCCGCCTTGTGATAGCGGTGAGGCCTTGGGTATCAAAGCTCCACTGAGCTTCCCTCGCCTCGATTCAACTTACATTAGCTCGGATTGATTCCAGAGGGGTGTGCTCAAATTGTAACGAATTCCTTTTCGAAGGAATAGAAGCTGGTCTAGAAAACAATCTAAGTGGAGCCATCATGCTTTTTGTTTGCTAGATTCTATAGGTTTGATTTGGTCGAGTCGGACTTGTTTGTGATTGCGTAGAATTCCCCTGCAATTAAGAATGTCGAACTGGTATGATAGAAGCCAATACAATGAATATCGACCTGAATTTGAATATGGACATCATCAGTATTATGACCATAGTGAGAATAGTGACTGGGGACGCCAACCTTTTCAAGGTTATGGTTCATACCATGGTGAGCCCAATTACTATCCGCACGCGCATCAGTCATACGAGCAAGAAGATTATAATACTAGTTCTTCGTCTTTAGAGGATACAATCAAACTTTTGAAAAGTAGTCCTTATTATGATCCTTCAGTTCCTATTCCTTCTCTAGAAGAGACTCTCAGGAATTTAGCTAATTCATCACGTCAGTTAGCTGAATCAACGTATAAATTAGATGAGGTGAATAATGTAGTTATGGACGAAAGAACTGCAACAACAACTGAATCTGTAGAAGATATCCTCAATATATTAACTCAAAACTTAGATCCTACACTAAGGGAACTTTCTTTGGAAGAGACCCTTGAGAGGATAGCTGAGTCGACACGTAGACTTGAGTTAGAGACGAACGAAAGTATTGCTCGAAATAACTTGAATTGCCAATATAGTGTATCCAATAATACCCTTGAGAATGAAGATACTTTTTCATATAATCAAGATAACGAGGTTATAATTGGTAACACTACTTATTTAGATAAGGTTCAATCATCTTCGTACTATTATGATGATGAGGATAGTAGTGATGAAGAATCTGAAATATGTAGGCATAGTAATCAGGAATCTAGTAATCCAATTGAGCTTTATAATGATTATATTATTTCTAGTTCAAATCCAAATAATTATTATGATTATTCACCTATTCAAAAGGACGAGGATTTCATTAGGGATTCCACCGTTTTAGACGATGTAGTATGTCCTGTTTACGAATCCGATAAAGGTTTAGAGGAACCGGTTTATCTTGAGACTACTGTTTTCGAGTCGAACGATTTAGAAACTGTAATCGATGATGGTTTCGAGGAACGGTTTTACCCTGAGAATACTGTTTCAGAGTCGTACGATTTAGAAACAATAGTCTTAGATGAACTCGTAGAGATTAATGAGGATACACTGCAATATTACAACTTAGAAGAATCAATTGCCCATTTTCAGGAATCTGATGACCTAGAAATTAGGGAGATTGTGGCTAGTCTAACTAGAGACACTGAAAACTCTAAGTTTGGGGGTGATTATCACTTTCCTAGTGCTTTACCTTTAACTCTCAGAAAGTCCCCTCACATAGGACGTGATATCCATGCCTCAACCATCTTACAAGATTATCTTCATACTAGGTTTCCCGAACCTAATGATGTCATGAAAAAAGTTCAGTCGTTAGAAACCCATCCTCTGGTTGATGTGGTTTGCCCAGGCTATGATACCCAAATTGACTTTGTTTTCCCACCAAATAGTTTTCTTCCAATTGTGGGAACGTATAGATTTCAAATGTGTTACTTATTAAGTTCTGAGACTAAGCCTAAGTACTTTAGGAAATTAGAATCGACACATTTGTTTCAGAATGACCACTACTCTGACTGTGGTCAACTATGTAAGTCATACCTAATTGACTTAGAGGATCCTAAATTATTTAGGTTATTTTGTGATTCCAGGTTCTTATCTGAGTTTTTCCAGACTCTAGGACCTAATAATTTGAATCCTACCTATGAGGAAATGCATCCGAGGAAAATAGTCTATTTAGACCCCTTCATAGAACCTGAACCTGAACCGCAATTAGCGATAGTTATCCAGAAACTAGGTAAGGGCATGCTAGTCTTGTACATTTTCTTGGTTCACTGCAGTTTCCTTTTGTCAGCTCTTTTTGGTTTTAAAGACCCACAGTTATTCCGGCTATTGTTATACGGTACGAGTTGACTAAACCTTTTCTATGTCTGGCTGAAGACTTTAAACTTAGCACTTCTTGGGAGGTAACCCAAACTCATGCAACCAGGTAATATCTTTCCTTAACTCTTTTTCTTCGAATGGTAATAGTTTCTCCTTGTTCATGTTTTTAATGTTATCTTTAGAACATTGAGGACAATGTTAGGTTTAAGTTTGGGGGTATGGGAGAAACTTTTTAGTTGCAATAAATAAACTCCAGAGCCTAGAAATTTATGCCTATTGAGGATTGCACTAACTAATCTAAGTGGATGGAAGCATTTTGATTGTAGGAGTTTGAGGAACCAATCTGATTAGATGGAAACATCTAAAGAGTCTATTCATAAAAGCACAGAGCTCAGGTGTTAGAAATAACATGATAGTTTCACCATATCTCGTTGAGTCCTTTTCACTTCTATTTTTATTTTATTTTGTTTTTAAACTATGTTTCTCTAAGTAATAGGTGGGGCCCACGATTCAAGTTGTTACCAATGCTAGGGTGAATTAGAGTGATTGAGATACCTTCAAAAAAAAAAAAAAAAAAAAAAAAAAAAAAAAAAAAAAAAAAAAAAAAAAAAAAAAAAAAAAAAAAAAAAAAAAAAAAAAAAAAAAAAAAAAAAAAAAAAAAAAAAAAAAAAAAAAAAAAAAAAAAAATGAAAGAAGAAAGAAATTGAGACCAGACCATTTGACCAAAAGGAATAAATTCAATAAAGTCGACCACTGGTACCCTTGTATATGCCAGTTGTGTTGACCTAGAGTTAGGTTATCGACCACTGGTACCCTTGTATATGCCAATGTGTTGATATTAGTCAGACTAGTATCTCAATCCATTAGGATAGGTTCATTTTGGCGGAGGCCTTCAGACAGATATGGGAAACGTCGTTCACTTAGTAAACATCAAAACCATCTATGTTTTCTATATCCATCTTCTTGATCTATCCATGTGATTAGTTTTGACTCCGAATATGATGTCCATAGTGCAACTATCTGAGTAGAGCTCTGTCACTTTATATGAATTTTAGTATGCTTGAGTGCAAACTCGTGTACATCAATTGGAATTTCGCATCAGGGTACTTCTTCCTGTAGTCAATAAGTATGCCAGCCAAGGAGATTCTTTAGTGCCTTCCAAGGTTCTGCGTAGATAGCTAAGGTCTGGAGTACAGGTTTTGTGGGTATATCTCTGGTAAGCCCTCCCGAGACTATAACTCGGCCACTAGGGCCACCTAGGGGTTTAAAGGCTTATTGCATACGCTAAATGCAATCGACGATGCCTGCGACAGTGAGTTAGGATTTTATTTTGTAGTTTTGATTTGCTCGGGACTAGCAAATAATAAGTTTGGGGGTATTTGATAGACGCATTTATGTGTCTAATATAGCTCATTTGTATATATTGTTAGTGCTCAATTTTGTACTTATTTGGTTATTTTATTTATTTGTAGGTGTTTTTAGAAGAATAAGGATTTGCGGCGAAATTGGCTGAAAATGCGGCGTTTGGACCTCCGTTGATAGAGTACCGGAAGCGCCCCATAAGTGTACCGGAAGTACCCCAGAAATACCCCGGAGGAACCCCGGAAAAAGTGCGGAAAATGCCCCAGAGGACACTTGCTATACGGATCCTTGATTTTGGATAAGGGGTAACCTAATTACTAAGGGGTGACCCATTTCCAGGCAGCTGCTAAAGGGAGACCAGCCACAGATAAGGGGAGGTCAACTTCTCAAATTTAAAAGCAAATTTTGGCGGGAAAATGCATGCATCGTCTGGCAGATTTTGGTTCGATTATTGGAGGAGTTTTAATGCGATTAAACACCGGAAATCAGTTGGGATAATCCTGTTAGACCTAAACAGACCCTATGCAAGTGATTGGGCTGATCGAATTGGGCTGGAATGGCCGTGAGAAGCGATCAAAGTCCAAACAGAATATGTGTTCTCTGTGAAGTTTTCAAATATATTTAGAGATTCTGGGAGAGTTTTACGTTGAAGTAAAGTGTATTTAGTCTTGTTTAAGGATTAGGAGAATTTTGGAGCGTAAGAAATTGCCAGAAGACGCGTACAAAGCAACAGAAAAGAGATTTCTCTCTCAACTGCACGTGAAGAAAAAAGGGAGATAAACTCGGATTTAATCGAGTTATTTGGACCCTATTGGTATATAAAGGCTGGTGGGAAGTGAGAGAAAGTTTTATCAAGAAGTTTGGGGAAGTTTAGAGACCACAGAGACGCAGCAGAGAGGCTGGAAGACGAAGAACAGGAAGCTGCAGGAAAGCTTCCTGCTGCTGCTCGAGAAGGAAGAAGAAGACGAAGAACGGACCCTCCAGGACCGTCGTTCTTCAACAGTGCTAGCAGCAGTACACCTGCGTCGTTCTTCAACAGCAGAATACCAGCGTCGCTTATCAACAGCAGCACTAAGGTATCAAGATAACGAGGTTATAATTGGTAACACTACTTATTTAGATAAGGTTCAATCATCTTCGTACTATTATGATGATGAGGATAGTAGTGATGAAGAATCTGAAATATGTAGGCATAGTAATCAGGAATCTAGTAATCCAATTGAGCTTTATAATGATTATATTATTTCTAGTTCAAATCCAAATAATTATTATGATTATTCACCTATTCAAAAGGACGAGGATTTGATTAGGGATTCCACTGTTTTAGACGATGTAGTTTTTCCTGTTTACGAATCCGATAAAGGTTTAGAGGAACCGGTTTATCTTGAGACTACTGTTTTCGAGTCGAACGATTTAGAAACTGTAATCGATGATGGTTTCGAGGAACGGTTTTACCCTGAGAATACTGTTTCAGAGTCGTACGATTTAGAAACAATAGTCTTAGATGAACTCGTAGAGATTAATGAGGATACACTGCAATATTACAACTTAGAAGAATCAATTGCCCATTTTCAGGAATCTGATGACCTAGAAATTAGGGAGATTGTGGCTAGTCTAACTAGAAACACTGAAAACTCTAAGTTTGGGGGTGATTATCACTTTCCTAGTGCTTTACCTTTAACTCTCAGAAAGTCGCCTCACATAGGACTTGATATCCATGCCTCAACCATCTTACAAGATTATCTTCATACTAGGTTTCCCGAACCTAATGATGTCATGAAAAAAGTTCAGTCGTTAGAAACCCATCCTCTGGTTGATGTGGTTTGCCCAGGCTATGATCCCCAGATTGACTTTGTTTTCCCACCAAATAGTTTTCTTCCAACTGTGGGAACGTTTAGATTTCAAATGTGTCACTTATTAAGTTCTAAGACTAAGCCTAAGTACTTTAGGAAATTAGAATCGACACATTTGCCTCAGAATGACCACTACTCTGACTGTGGTCAACTATGTAAGTCATACCTAATTGACTTAGAGGATCCTAAATTATTTAGGTTATTTTGTGATTCCAGATTCTTATCTGAGTTTTTCCAGACTCTAGGACCTAATAATTTGAATCCTGCCTATGAGGAAATGCATCCGAGGAAAATAGTCTATTTAGACCCCTTCATAGAACCTGAACCTGAACCGCAATTAGCGATAGTTATCCAGAAACTAGGTAAGGGCATGCTAGTCTTGTACATTTTCTTGGTTCACTGCAGTTTCCTTTTGTCAGCTCTTTTTGGTTTTAAAGACCCACAGTTATTCCGGCTATTGTTATACGGTACGAGTTGACTAAACCTTTTCTATGTCTGGCTGAAGACTTTAAACTTAGCACTTCTTGGGAGGTAACCCAAACTCATGCAACCAGGTAATATCTTTCCTTAACTCTTTTTCTTCGAATGGTAATAGTTTCTCCTTGTTCATGTTTTTAATTTTATCTTTAGAACATTGAGGACAATGTTAGGTTTAAGTTTGGGGGTATGGGAGAAACTTTTTAGTTGCAATAAATAAACTCCAGAGCCTAGAAATTTATGCCTATTGAGGATTGCACTAACTAATCTAAGTGGATGGAAGCATTTTGATTGTAGGAGTTTGAGGAACCAATCTGATTAGATGGAAACATCTAAAGAGTCTATTCATAAAAGCACAGAGCTCAGGTGTTAGAAATAACATGATAGTTTCACCATATCTCGTTGAGTCCTTTTCACTTCTATTTTTATTTTATTTTGTTTTTAAACTATGTTTCTCTAAGTGATAGGTGGGGCCCACGATTCAAGTTGTTACCAATGCTAGGGTGAATTAGAGTGATTGAGATACCATGAAAAAAAAAGTTGAAAAAGAAAAAGAGATGAAAAAAAAAAGATGAAAAAAAAATGGTAGTTACCAAAAAGTAGAAAAAAAAAAAAAAATTTGAGACCAGACCATTTGACCAAAAGGAATAAATTCAATAAAGTCGACCACTGGTACCCTTGTATATGCCAGTTGTGTTGACCTAGAGTTAGGTTATCGACCACTGGTACCCTTGTATATGCCAGTGTGTTGATATTAGTCAGACTAGTATCTCAATCCATTAGGATAGGTTCATTTTGGCGGAGGCCTTCAGACAGATATGGGAAACGTCGTTCACTTAGTAAACATCAAAACCATCTATGTTTTCTATATCCATCTTCTTGATCTATCCATGTGATTAGTTTTGACTCCGAATATGATGTCCATAGTGCAACTATCTGAGTAGAGCTCTGTCACTTTATATGAATTTTAGTATGCTTGAGTGCAAACTCGTGTACATCAATTGGAATTTCGCATCAGGGTACTTCTTCCTGTAGTCAATAAGTATGCCAACCAAGGAGATTCTTTAGTGCCTTCCAAGGTTCTGCGTAGTTAGCTAAGGTCTGGATTACAGGTTTTGTGGGTATATCTCTGGTAAGCCCTCCCGAGACTATAACTCGGCCACTAGGGCCACCTAGGGGTTTAAAGGCTTATTGCATACGCTAAATGCAATCGACGATGCCTGCGACAGTGAGTTAGGATTTTATTTTGTAGTTTTGATTTGCTCGGGACTAGCAAATAATAAGTTTGGGGGTATTTGATAGACGCATTTATGTGTCTAATATATCTCAATTGTATATAGTGTTAGTGCTCGATTCTATACTTATTTGGTTATTTTATTTATTTGTAGGTGTTTTTAGAAGAATAAGGTTTTGCGGCGAAATTGGCTGAAAATGCGGCGTTTGGACCTCCGTTGATAGAGTACCGGAAGCACCTCAGAAATACCTCGGAGGAACCCCGAAAAAGTGCGGAAAATGTCCCAGAAAACTCACTATACGGACTCTCAATTTTGGATAAGGGGTAACATAATTACTAAGGGGTGACCCATTTCCAGACAGCTGCTAAAGGGACACCGGAGCTGGATAGGGGGGCACCCTTCTTCTTCACGTTTAAAACAGAATTTTGGCGGGAAATTGGTTTTCAACTCTGGCAGTTTAGGGTTCGAATTGTTGGACGTGTTTTATGGAGATTCAATTGCCAAACTCGATTGGGATGGACTTTAGTGGACCAAACAGGGTTTATGTGTGCGTTTGGGTCGAGCATATTGGGCTGAATCGTCGATATCAAGCAAAACAGAGGTGATGTTTTCACGGGTCTGCTGTGGAGATAATTTTGGAGATTACGTGGAGGATTAGGGAAGATATCTTCTCTTATTCGATTCCCTTATATCTTGGGAAAGTTTTGTAACAACAGAAGACGCGTACGAGAGTTTGGAAAGGGTCAGCAGCCGTGTAGAAAAGAAAAACCGTAACTTGGCAGGGAGAAAAAAAGAAAAATATTTCTCGAGATTTATGGATCTGGGTAGTATATAAAGGAGGATACAAGTCTCATAAAGGGGGATGAAGAGTTAGGGGTCGATTGGGAGGCAAGCAGAGAGGCGCAGGAGGAGTTGCAGGAATTGTACCTGCTGCTGCTGCTGCCATTAACAAACCTTGAAGAACACGAAGAACGGACTGCTCAGAGCAGTCTTATTTTCTGCAGCGTCAACAGCAGCATCTGGGTGTCGTTGATTTACTGCAGCTCACTGGTATCGTTTCTTTCTGGACGAATTTTGTGGGTCACAGAACCACTGTTTTATATTTTTCACTCTTTTAATCATATTTTGAGCATCAAGTATGTATTTTGAGAACATGATTATTATGAGTAGCTAAACCCCAATACTGGGATGATGGAGGAAACCATTCTTTATGCATGAGTAATTTTATTTAATTCTTTTATGACTATTTGCACTATTATGAATGGAATTATGAATTTTATTGATTATTTGTGATTTTGTCTGATGATGTATGCTTAATCCATGATATTCTTGATGCATCATGCTTATGATTTACATATAATACTTACAAAATCTATTTTTGGCAAAGTAAGAGTCGATATTTGTTATCAATATAAGCTTTAATTGTCTAGAATTAATAATTGAATCGCATGAGTATAAGAATTGGTGAAATCCTGAGTCCCGGTATCTCTTGATCCTGTGACAATTTTGTATATATTTTTGTTTATAAATTTATTCAAGACCGAGCATCGAATCCGTATTTACCGCAAATCGAATTACTACAACAAAATGGCGCCGCTGCCGGGGACTTGTATATAGATTTGTTTTTAGGTTTATTATTTTATTTTATTTTTTTACTATTATTTGTTCCTTTTTACGTTTCTTTTTGTGTCTTTGATTTACAGGTTCGAAGTGGAATACTAAGGACTTGGGAACAAAAAGCTTAAAGCTAAAAGAGAAGAAGAAAAAGACATAATTTTTTTTTAGGATTTAATTTTTATTATTATTATTTTTTTTGTATATAGCTTTTATTTATTTATTTTTAGAATTTGTAAATAGGCTTTATTTTTCATAATTTTTGTAATTTTGGACTTTTTATTTGGACTTTATTCTGGACTTTGGACATTATTTTTAAAACCCTACGGAAGGGTTATAAATTAAGAAAAAAAAATTAAATACAAACTGTTTGCAGGGAAGGACGACGATTACTATATCGTCTCGGCCCCTCGGGTTCGCACACGTCATAGGAGTCGTGGCCTGAGTCGACGACAACGGTTCATCGCCCGTCTGGTACGGGAGGTAAGTCCAATCGAAACACCCGCGAATCTCCTGCAAGCGGGTTACTGTCTGCCTTAAGGTGATAATTGTTTGAGGACGAACCGGACTGTCTTTATTTTCCTAGTAAAGGGCAAGGCCTGGCCTAAACAAGATAAGGACTCGGATTTCATCACCGTTTCCTTCTTGCCCGCCTTAGGAAAACGAAACCAAACGCGAACCTAAGCCTAAAATTTTGAATAGAACGAGACCAATAGGGTAACGAGCTTAATAGGAAACTCGTTCGAAAAATATTGGTTGCTCTTTAAGCACATTTCAAAATTCATGATGGTTTCTGTGAGTTGAATGCGTGACTGCGCCGCCTTGTGATAGCGGTGAGGCCTTGGGTATCAAAGCTCCACTGAGCTTCCCTCGCCTCGATTCAACTTACATTAGCTCGGATTGATTCCAGAGGGGTGTGCTCAAATTGTAACGAATTCCTTTTCGAAGGAATAGAAGCTGGTCTAGAAAACAATCTAAGTGGAGCCATCATGCTTTTTGTTTGCTAGATTCTATAGGTTTGATTTGGTGGAGTCGGACTTGTTTGTGATTGCGTAGAATTCCCCTGCAATTAAGAATGTCGAACTGGTATGATAGAAGCCAATACAATGAATATCGACCTGAATTTGAATATGGACATCATCAGTATTATGACCATAGTGAGAATAGTGACTGGGGACGTCAACCTTTTCAAGGTTATGGTTCATACCATGGTGAGCCCAATTACTATCCGCACGCGCATCAGTCATACGAGCAAGAAGATTATAATACTAGTTCTTCGTCTTTAGAGGATACAATCAAACTTTTGAAAAGTAGTCCTTATTATGATCCTTCAGTTCCTATTCCTTCTCTAGAAGAGACTCTCAGGAATTTAGCTAAGTCATCATGTCAGTTAGCTGAATCGGCGTATAAATTATATGAGGTGAATAATGTAGTTATGGACGAAAGAACTGCAACAACAACTGAATCTGTAGAAGATATCCTCAATAGATTAACTCAAAACTTAGATCCTACACTAAGGGAACTTTCTTTGGAAGAGACCCTTGAGAGGATAGCTGAGTCGACACGTAGACTTGAGTTAGAGACGAATGAAAGTATTGCTCGAAATAACTTGAATTGCCAATATAGTGTATCCAATAATACCCTTGAGAATGAAGATACTTTTTCACATAATCAAGATAACGAGGTTATAATTGGTAACACTACTTATTTAGATAAGGTTCAATCATCTTCGTACTATTATGATGATGAGGATAGTAGTGATGAAGAATCTGAAACATGTAGGCATAGTAATCAGGAATCTAGTAATCCAATTGAGCTTTATAGTGATTATATTATTTCTACTTCAAATCCAAATAATTTTTATGATTATTCACCTATTCAAAAGGACGATGATTTGATTAGGGATACCACCGTTTTAGACGATGTAGTTTTTCCTTTTGATTACGAAGCCGATAGTGGTTTAGAGGAACGGGTTCATTTCGAAAATACTGTTTTAGAGTCTAGCGACTTAGAAACAATAGTCTTGGAAGAAGAAGATAGACCCGTAGAGATGAGTAAAGATGCACTACCTGATAATAACTTAGAAGAATCTCTTGAATATTTTAAGGACTCTGAAGATACGGAAATTCAAGAAAAAATTAGAGGTCTATCTAGAGAAACTGAAAACTCTAAGTTTGGGGGTGATTATCACTTCCCTAGTGCCTTACCTTTAACTCTCAGAAAGTCCCCACACTTAGGACTTGACATCAATGCCTCAACCATTTTACAAGATTACTTTCATACTCGTTTTCCTGAACCTAGTGATGTCCATAAGGAAGTTCAGTTGTTAGAAACCCATCCTCTGGTTGATGAGGTTAGACCAGGCTATGATACTAAGATCGACTTTGTTTTCCCACCAAATATTTTTCAAACAATTGTGGGAACATATAAATTTCAAATGTGTCAATTATTAAGTTCTGAGACTAAACCTAATTACTTTAGGATATTAGAATCGACACATTTTCTTAAGAATGACCACTACTCTCACTGTGGTCAATTATGTAAGTCAAACCTGATTGACTTAGAGGATCCTCAATTATTTAGGTTATTATTTTGTGATTCTAAGTTCTTATTTAAGTACTTACAGACTCTAGGACCTAATAATTCGGATCTCAATTTTGAGGAGTTGCAGCCTAAAGAAATATATTTAGACCCTTTTATAGAACCTGAACCTGAACCACAATTAGATATAGATATCTTAATCAGGAAACTAGGTAAGGGCATGCTAGTCTTGTACATTTTCTTGGTTCACTGCAGTTTCCTTTTGTCAGCTCTTTTTGGTTTTAAAGACCCACAGTTATTCCGGCTACTGTTATACGGTTCGAGTTGACTAAACCTTTTCTATGTCTGGCTAAAGACTTTAAACTTAGCACTTCTTGGGAGGTAACCCAATCTCATGCAACACGGTAATATCTTTCCTTATCTCTTTTGCTTCAAATGGTAACAGTTTCTCCTTGTTCATGCTTTTAATTTCATCTTTAGAACATTGAGGACAATGTTAGATTTAAGTTTGGGGGTATGGGAGAAACTTTTTAGTTGCAGTATGAATAAATAAACTCCATAGCCTAGAAATTTATGCGTATTTAGGATGACACTAACCAATCTAAGTGGATGGAAGCATTTTGGTTGTAGGAGTTGAGGAACCAATCTGAATAGATGGAAACATCTAAAGAGTCTATTCATAAAAGCACAGAGCTCAGGTGTTAGAAATAACATGATAGTTGCACCATATCTCGTTGAGTCCTTTTCACTTCTATTTTTATTTTGTTTTTAAACTATGTTTCTCTAAGTGATAGGTGGGGCCCACGATTCAAGTTGTTACCAATGCTAGGGTGAATTAGAGTGATTGAGATACCATGAAAAAAAAAATTGAGACCAGACCATTTGACCAAAAGGAATAAATTCAATAAAGTCGACCACTGGTACCCTTGTATATGCCAGTTGTGTTGACCTAGAGTTAGGTTATCGACCACTAGTACCCTTGTATATGCCAGTGTGTTGATATTAGTCAGACTAGTATCTCAATCCATTAGGATAGGTTCATTTTGGCGGAGGCCTTCAGACAGATATGGGAAACGCCGTTCACTTAGTAAACATCAAAACCATACATGTTTTTCTATATCTATCTTCTTGATCTATCCATGTGATTAGTTTTGACTCCGAATATGATGTCCATAGTGCAACTATCTGAGTAGAGCTCTGTCACTTTATATGAATTTTAGTATGCTTGAGTGCAAACTCGTGTACATCAATTGGAATTTCGCATCAGGGTACTTCTTCCTGTAGTCAATAAGTATGCCAACCAAGGAGATTCTTTAGTGCCTTCCAAGGTTCTGCGTAGATAGCTAAGGTCTGGAGTACAGGTTTTGTGGGTATATCTCTGGTAAGCCCTCCCGAGACTATAACTCGGCCACTAGGGCCACCTAGGGGTTTAAAGGCTTATTGCATACGCTAAATGCAATCGACGATGCCTGCGACAGTGAGTTAGGATTTTATTTTGTAGTTTTGATTTGCTCGGGACTAGCAAATAATAAGTTTGGGGGTATTTGATAGACGCATTTATGTGTCTAATATAGCTCATTTGTATATATTATTAGTGCTCAATTTTGTACTTATTTGGTTATTTTATTTATTTGTAGGTGTTTTTAGAAGAATAAGGATTTGCGGCGAAATTGGCTGAAAATGCGGCGTTTGGACCTCCGTTGATAGAGTACCGGAAGCGCCCCAGAAGTGTACCGGAAGTACCCCAGAAATACCCCGGAGGAACCCCGGAAAAAGTGCGGAAAATGCCCCAGAGGACACTTGCTATACGGATCCTTGATTTTGGATAAGGGGTAACCTAATTACTAAGGGGTGACCCATTTCCAGGCAGCTGCTAAAGGGAGACCAGCCACAGATAAGGGGAGGTCAACTTCTCAAATTTAAAAGCAAATTTTGGCGGGAAAATGCATGCATCGTCTGGCAGATTTTGGTTCGATTATTGGAGGAGTTTTAATGCGATTAAACACCGGAAATCAGTTGGGATAATCCTGTTAGACCTAAACAGACCCTATGCAAGTGATTGGGCTGATCGAATTGGGCTGGAATGGCCGTGAGAAGCGATCAAAGTCCAAACAGAATATGTGTTCTCTGTGAAGTTTTCAAATATATTTAGAGATTCTGGGAGAGTTTTACGTTGAAGTAAAGTGTATCTAGTCTTGTTTAAGGATTAGGAGAATTTTGGAGCGTAAGAAATTTCCAGAAGACGCGTACAAAGCAACAGAAAAGAGATTTCTCTCTCAACTGCACGTGAAGAAAAAAAGGAGATAAACTCGGATTTAATCGAGTTATTTGGACCCTATTGGTATATAAAGGCTGGTGGGAAGTGAGAGAAAGTTTTATCAAGAGTTAGGGGTCGATTGGGAGGCCAGCAGAGAGGCGCAGGAGGAGTTGCAGGAATTGTACCTGCTGCTGCTGCTGCCATTAACAAAGCTCGAAGAACACGAAGAACACACCAGCATAGACAGTCGTTTATCAACAGTGTCAACGACTAGCGTGCGAGGGTCTTAAAACAGCAGCATCAACAGCAGCCGTGAGGTATCGTTTTTACAGCAGTGGTATTCTATCGTTCTTCTCTGGACGCTTAAAGAGGGTCGTAGTTTCACTGTATTATATTTTTCACTCTTTTAATCATATTTTGAGCATCAAGTATGTATTTTAAGAACATGATTATTATGAGTAGCTAAACCCCAATACTGGGATGATGGAGGAAGCTGTTTTTCAGCCATGTGGTTATTTAAATAATTCTTAATTCACTTTTTGCACCGATTTTAATTGATTTATGATTTCAATTAATTACTTGTGATTTTGTTTGATGGAACATGCTTAGTCCTAGGGATTCTTGATGTTCCATGCTTATCATATACAAGTAATATTTTATGGAATCTAATTTGGCAAAGATAGAGTTAATACTTGTTTTATTTTGAGCTATAATCGCCTAGAATTATTTTCTGAGCCACTTGAATATGAAACACATTGGAATCCTGAGTCCTGGTTCCTCTTGATCTTGTGACATATTGTGTATATATTTTTGTTTTAAAAATCTTTTCAAGTCCGAGCATCGAATCCGTATTTACCGCAATCGAATTACTACAACAATTCGCCATGCCTAATCTTCTCTGAACAAATTTCTATTTTTGATGTTATTCCCTCGGTAATTCACACATACTCAAAGCCATGCGCAACAATTCCGTCCATCCAAGCGCTATAACCATGCCCAAATTCTCTTTTGGCTTTCATATATTGGTCAACACCATAAATTACAGCTATGATTGGCAATAACAATATATATTGTGATCATTTTTTTTTCTTCAAAAGATTAATGTACTATGGTCATAACCCTAATTTCTTGTCTTCAAAAGATTAATATACTATCGTCATAACCCTAATTTTTATATTTGCAATGGACACATAAATAAAATGTTGATAAACTAGAATAAATCTCACACAAACACGTGAAATATCCGTTTCTTTTTTGGATCATGAATTTTTAAATAAGGTATGCTGATTAAGGATGCGACCATTGGCCAAACGATGTAATGGTTCGCACCCCTTCGTATTACGCTTCACATTAACCGAATAGATTTTGAAACACCAAAAGACGTGAAAATTCCAACAGGTGTGTTGTGTGGGGACACATATTTCATCCATTGGATGTCTATATAAGCATTCAACAAAAACGAAATCCTAAATACTTCTACATTAAAAAAAAATATTTCACCAGTAATAGTAATGGAAATGTTGCCGGATTTAACTCCCGAGATACTACACCTCCTCCCAAGTACAGAAGGTATTTTGGCAAGCAAATGTGTAAGTAAAGAGTGGAATTTTGTCCTTGCAGACAAAAGAATTGGACTCCTTTTCGGTTTCACTCAAAAAGTGACAGAAGAAAAATTTACGCAACTCTTCTACAGAGAACAAATTGAGGAGGAAGATTACTACACGATGATGGGAGATTTCTATCAGATGTTATTTGGAAACAACGGTACCTGGAATATTATCCGATCCTATGATGAAAACATGTCACACCCAATCGTTGGATCTTGTAATGGTCTGGTATGTTTTTATGTTTCACACCACAGCATATAAGATCCTATCTATATTATGAATCCAACAATGGGTGAGCACCTCCATCTGCCACAAATATGCGATCCAACACCAACGCCACAAATTAGTTGGGATCCACGATTCGTCGTAGGGGGTTCCGGATATTGTGAACATATCGGTGAATATAAAGTAGTTAGAATTCAAGTGGACGTACACACTCTAGGCGACAACAGGGGATGGAGGAACATCGGAGATTTTCCTTTTACTTTTTGGGATTCAGGTGTGTACGCACAGGGTTGTATTTTTTGGATAAATCATTATTTTTATGACAATATTCAGATAATATCTTTCAATTTGGACAATGAGACATTCCAGACACATTCGCCACCCCCGCATCATATTTATGAGAATGGTGGTTTCAGTTCTCCAAAACTTGGAATGGTCTTGTATGGAGTTCGCCTTTTATTTTACAACATTCACGATATTTATGATTCCCGGATTGATTTTTGGGCACCCATTTCCGATAATGATATTCATGCACGGACACCCGGTGTAGAATGGAATTGGGAACTTAAGAGGAGCATTGTCTTGGAAGAGCATTCGAATCTATGGTGGCTGCCTTATAAGCTTATAGACTTGGGAAAGAACAACGACATCCTATTGCAAAACAACCGCTATTTAGCGCGTTATAATGAACTCACCAGAACTTTGACATAAATTGCGGAGATAAGGTGGGTAAAGGTTAGAGTTATTCCTCACATGAGGAGTGCCGTCTCGTTGAGGAATTTTGGAGGATAATCGGAAACATGTACTGACGATGTCCATGCCACAAACATATTTCGAGTGTAGTGTTTTTTTTTGTTTTGATCAGAGCAATGTAGTTTGGTGTTCAATATATATATATATATTTTTAATAGTACTATTTCTCATCTTTGATTTTTTTTCGTATCTTGTCTGGACTAAAAGTTGTTTTTGAAATCTGAAGAATCAGACTTGGTCTTATTTTGGGTAATAATGGTTGGTATTTTATTTAATGGAGTTAATGCTTTCAAACATATTCCCGACGAATTTAGAGGGGGATTTTCTTTTATGGTGGTCAATTTGGTATAGAGTGAGGCATTTCTGTATTCCAGTTGTATTTATGGTTATAAATTTTGTGAATCTATCGGGAGACTTTTATGTGTTCATTATAATAAAATCTGAGAGGGGAAAAGAAAAATGTAAAAAGAAGTGAGAATTTGAGACGCAAAGGGTATAACTGATTGATAGACAAATCAGTGATGATATTCTTGAAAATGCACACGAATGAAAAAGATTTTGTAACTGATGGGGATTTGAGAAGTCGAAAAAAAGTGTTGATTACGTAACTAATCGGGATTCTTTTTGTAGACGAATTATTGATTTGAAGTTGGTGTTTGGCACCAAAACACAAAACCAGAACATAAATGGGAAAAACAAGAGATACATAAATTATGGTACCATTAGCCATATTTGTAGTGATAAATTCACGTTTTGTATTTTATGGATAGTTTCTGTTTTATATTATCAACCAATGCCGTTGTAAATATTAAGATGTGGTAGTGACGAGTATTCTAATTCCAGGAGGTCAGAATTAGTGAATTGGTGCATAAGTAGCTGTAATGAGAATCGCAGCTGGTTTATGCAATTCAAATGAAAGAAAGGAAGACCCCTTCCCCTTGATGGACTCTAGTCTTATAGAATCCATGTAATTTCAGCAATCCTTTGTGATTTCGATACAATGTCAAATTTGTGTAATAAAATTAGGCGTGATTTTTCCAAGTATCCATTTGTTTTCAACACAATACTTGTGATTTCTATACATCCATTTCTTTGGTCATAAATTGAGTTTGACAATACAACCAACAACTCCAACACCATTCAATCATACACAAGAAAACAGTCATTAAACAATAAAATTAATCCATTAGACAGTCATTAATTAAGCAACTCCAACACCATTCAGTCATTAACATTACAAAAAACATGAAAATAAATCCTAAATCCAAAAAACAAATCAAGATTCAGTCGTCAACAATCCACAATTTCCCATTAGACACTCTTAATTCCAATTTTTCTCTGTACTTTGATGATACCTATTTCTCCAAAATAGTAACTTGTGTAACCATTTGCAATTAAAATCTGTATCATCATTTCCATTAAAGCAACTTAACCCAAAAAATCCACCAGCTATAAGAAAATTGGAATTGGTAGAGTCTCACCTATTGCCATCCATCACTCGGAGTCGTAATCCGACCTTTCCCTCTCTGATCCCATATCAGTTTCAGAATCAGTCACTATGTTGATTATGACCTCATTTTCATGTGGTGTTCGTGATAGGTACGCCTGATACTCATCCTCTATACTGATTTCAGCCTCAGGGTGATTTGTATAATCCTTATATCTTCCTGCATAAATTTATGCTCTTCTAGCCCTAATCCTTCTCATTAACAACACATCTTGTCTCCTTTCCTTTTTCTGCAACAACTGCAAAAATTCTTCTGGGTATTCTTCATCTTTTACTTTCTCTTTGGTTCTCTTTTTCTTCTCTTCATTTTTCGCCTCATATACTGAGTTTTCATGAAAAACTCATTCCACAACAGATCCATATCATTATCTTGGTTATTGTTCTGCAAACCTACTTCTTCCTCTTCTCTCATATTCCTTAACTCTTCTTTCTTCTTCTTTTTATTCAATCTTATTGCTTTGCATATATAGTCCTTAGCTTTCTCTAGTTTCTCCAAATCCGTTTCAAATACTGCTAATTTGAACCTCATCATCACTTCCTTTGTTTTCAAGCACTCCTCCTTATCAACTTCTTCCTCTGTCATTGGGGTCTTGCCTTTTGATGGTTTGGAACAACTCTCTTTTTTTCTTCTTCTATTCTCTTGGCTAAATTTTCTCTCTGGAAAATGAATATAATCCTAATTCCTCTTTCACATTTATTATGTTTTTTTTTCTGAGACCTACTCCCAAGAGACGCATGCAGCTGTTGAATTCAAAGAAATAATAACACCCCGGTTGAATTCAAAGAAATAATAACACCCTACTAAAATGTCATGTCTTTTCATACCTACTTCATAACGTAATGGTTATCCTTTAGATTTTGTTTCCTTTTATATAAAAATTAAGTTATAGGTTTAAGCTATAACCGCTTATTAGATAAAATGGGAAAATATGCTTTACTTGCCTGCTCATTAAGGACGCGACCTTTCAAAGATAAAACATGCAAATATGCGTTACTTGTCTGCTCATCAAAGACGCGACCTTTCAAAGAATGTCTGCTCATCAAGGACGCAACCATTCGCCAACAGGTGTATTAGATGTCTATATAAGCATTACTCGTATCTGCTTGTAGCATTCTACAATATTAAGAAAATCTTAAATGCTTTAAAAAAAAATTGATAATCTTTCATCAGTATAATAGTGATGAAAATGTTGCCGGAATTAACTACCGAGATACTACAGCACCTCCAAACTGCAGAAAGAATTTTAGCAAGGAAATGTGTTTCCAAAGAGTGGAATACTATCCTCGGGGACAAAAGAATTGGACTCTTTTTTGGTGTCACGCCAAGAATATGGAAAGAAGTTACTCAACTATTTTATAAAGAGGAAGATTTCAACCCGATCGTAACAGCCAACAATCACGACGCCCCGAATGATGGAACCCATGAAGATTTGACTAAGTTGCACCCAATAGTTGGATCTTGCAATGGTCTGGTCTGTTTTTATGTTTCACACCACGACATACAAGATCTTGTATATGTTATGAATCCATAAACTTGTGAGCACCTACATCTTCCACAACTATGCATCCCAATTATTGCACGAGATCAAGTACTTTCTTTGTATCCTGCAATTGGGGGTTTCGGATACTGTCAACGTACCGATGAGTACAAGGTAGTTCGAATTCATATGGATGGTAAAGTTCAAATACACACTCTAGGAGACAAGAAGGGATGGAGGAACATAGCATGAGAGATTCGTTATATTTTTCGCAGTTCAGGTGTGTACGCACATGGTTGTATTTTTTGGAAGGATTGTTGTCAGTGGGATAATGGCATAGTTTCTTTCAATTTGGACACTGAGACATTTCATCAACATTCGCGACCCCCGCATCATATTCTTAGGAGTGAATTCCCATAAGTTGGGATGGTTATGTTCGGAGTTCGCCTTTTATTTTACTACATCCATGAGGCATGTGATGAGGGGATTAGTCAGCCCCGGATAGATTTCTGGGCACCCATTTCCAAAAAAAATATTCATACATGGGCACCTGGTGGGGAATGGAATTGGAATCATAAGATAAGCATTTTCTTGGAAAAGGATGAGGATGAAGGGTGGCCGACCTATTACCCGATAGCTTTTGGAAAAAACAAGGACCTCCTATTGTGGCAGAATGCGCGTTTATTGCGTTACAATGCACTCACCAGAACTTGGACGGAAATTTGGGGGACACAACTGTGGGAAACAAGCAAGGTTGCAATTATTCCTCATATGAGGAGCACTGTCTCGTTGAAGAATTTTGGTGGAAAATCGGAAACATGTACTCATGATGTCCATGCCACTAACACATTCCTTGGGTTATCTATGTAGCTTTTTTATTTTCTTGTAGTTGTGTTGTTTTTTATTTTATTTTTTGTTTTTGGTATTGTTATTTTTTTTCTATGTACAATTTATTCCTTGGGTATGTAGCTTTTTTTCTCTTGTAGTTGTTTTTTTTTATTTCTTTTTTCCTTTTTTGATGTTTGGATTATTTTCTATGTTGAAATGTACAAATTAGTTAGGGTCATTGTTTAACTAGCCAATCTTTGGTTTTTTTCCTTTTTTTGCGTTACACCTATGGTCCAGCCGTCCGGGACACCCCAACCCACCTAGGTAATTAGTCGAAAAGTAGAAAAATTATTTGGGTATTTCCTAAGAGATCATGATTTATTTTAGTTTGTTATGTTTGGAATGTATATATTAGATTAAAAAGGAAATTAGATAAACATGAAAATATTCATTCCATATCTCATTATACTGCTACAATATCTCATTTTTTAGTAATATTGAAATTGAAATATTCGGTGTAAATACCAAAGAATCGTGATTTAAGATAATGATGGAAAACATAAAAAAATTAGAGTTTTCAAATTACACCAAGCATAGAAAAAAACTAACATAGAGTATTAAGAGGGATTGTTGATATGAAATTGATGAGAGGATCCAAAAACGTCCTAGACTGATGCGACCATTCGCCAACAGGTATATTGGATGTCTATATATATATAAGCTTTATACTCGTATTTGCTTGTAGCATTCACAATAAGAAAATCCTAAAAGCTTGTAATTTTTTAATTTTTTTTGATAATCATTCATCAGTATAATAGTGATGGATATGTTGCCGGAATTAACTACAGAGATACTTCAGCGCATCCAAGCTGCAGAAAGCATCTTAGCAAGCAAATGTGTATGCAATGAATGGAATATTATCCTTGGGGACAAAAGAATTGGATTTATTTTTGGTGTCACACCAAGAATGGGGAAAGATAAAGTTACCCAACTCTTTTATAGAGAGGAAGATTTCAGTCGGATCGTAACAGACAACAATCACGACGCTCCAAATGATGGAACCCATGATGATTGGACTATGTTGCACCCAATAGTTGGATCTTGCAATGGTCTGGTATGTTTTTATGTTTCACACCACGGCATACAAGATCCTATTTATATTATGAATCCAGAAACTGGTGAGCACCTCCATCTGCCACAATTATGCATCCCAATTGCACCGTATCCAGTACATTCGTGGTATCCACGATACAACGTAATTGGGGGTTTCGGCTACTGTCAACGTACCAATGAGTACAAGGTAGTTCAAATTCACATGGATGGTAAAGTTCAAATACACACTCTAGGAGACAAGAGGGGATGGAGGAACATAGCAGGGGAGATTCCTTATACTTTTCGGAGTTCATGTGTATATGCACATGGTTTTATTGTTTGCAAGGATTGTTGTCAGCAGGATACTGGCATAATATCTTTCAATTTGGACATTGAGACGTTCCATAAATATTCGCCCCCCCTGCATCATATTCCTGGGAGTGAATGTTGGATTAATACTTACCCATCATTTGGGATGGTCATGTTCGGAGTTCACATTTTATTTTACTACATCCATGAGGGGATTGATCGGCCCCGGATAGATTTCTGAGCACCCATTTCCGAAGAAAATATTCATACATGGGCACCTGGCGGGGAATGGAATTGGAATTATAAGATAAGCATTATCTTTAAAGAGGATGAATGGCCGACTTATAACCCGATAGCCTTTGTAAATAACAAGGACCTCATATTTTGGCAGAATAGGCGTTTATTGCGTTACAATACACTCACCAGAACTTGGAAGGAAATTTGGGGGACACTACCGTGGGAAAGAATGGTTGCAATTGTTCCTCACATGAGGAGCGCTGTATCGTTGAAGAATTTTGGTGGACAATTGGAAACGTGTACTCATGATGTCCATGCCACTAACACATTCCTTGGCTTATCTATGTAGATTTTTTTCTTGTAGTTGTGTTTGTTTTTTTTTTTTGGTATTTGGATTTTTTTCTTTGCTGAAATGTACAATTTATTCCTTGGGTTATCTATGTTGCTTTTTTTTTCTCTTGTAGTT
>NC_039362.1:12015531-12030543 GCF_003573695.1 Papaver somniferum | reverse complement strand
TTTTTTTTTTGGGGTGTTTGGATTTTTTCTATTTTGAAATGTTCAATTTCGTGTATCAACGTGATAGTGTTGCCGCTAAATGTGGGGTCATTGTTAAACTAGCCAACCTTTGGTTTTTTCCTTTTTTTTTGCCTTAAACCTATGGTCCAGACGGCCTGGCCACCCAAGCGACCTAGGTAATTAGTTGAAAAGTAGAAAAATTATTTGGGTATTTCCTAAGAGATCGTAATTAGATAAATATGAAAATATTCATTACATATCTCATGAGATCGTGTATTAAATTAAAAAGGAAATTAGATAAATATGAAAATATTCATTCCATATCTCATGATTTAGTTTAGTTTGTTATGTTCGTAATGTATATTAGATTAAAAAGGAAATTAGATAAACACGCAAATATTCATTCCATATCTCATTATATTGCTACAATATTCAGTGTAAATACCAATGAATAGGTGATTTAAGATAATGATGAAAAACCTAAAAAATTAGGGTTTTCCTTAGAAGTATATATAAATTACACCAAACATAGAAAAAAATTAACATAGAGTATTAAGAAGAAAATGAGTTCTGCTAAGAAGGACTGTAGAGATGAAACTGACGAGAGGATCCAAAAATGTCCTCCACTGATGGCTGGTCCTCGTAAATTGAGGATTATCATTAGTGTGGACGAAGTAACTACTGTTCCTGGTGTTCCTATCGACGTTGTAATTAGTTATGTTGTCACTAGTGTTGAGAATGATGATGTTCCTATTTATGATGATGTTATTCCTGGTGTTCCTATGGACGTTGTAATCACTAGTGTTGAGAATGTTGATGTTCCTGCTTCTATTGTTGAAATTATTGATGAACATCCCGATGTTCTAGATATGCCAGAGAATCCAAAAGTTAACAAGAATGTGGAGCCTGATGAAGCAGAAAATGGCAAATATGAGGATGACAAGGCGCCCAAGCCTGCTGGTTGGAGTGACCACGTTCACCTCAGCATTGCGAGAAGAAATGTTTGAAGATGGGGATGGTTCATTTGATTTTTTTTTTTTTTTTGATGATAGGGTTTGATTTATCGATTTCTTTTTGTGGACGCTTTGAAAGTTGTTTTCATTTCTTGTTTCGTTTGCCAATTTTGTCATTTAGAAGGTGATGTTTGGAATCATGAAATAAATCAGATAATTATTTACAAGTTCACAGACTTTACAGAATGCAATATACTCTTGCAAATTTTTATTTATTTATGAGGTGTGCATTCTTTTGGAAAAATAAACATAATTAGCTGAAAGAACAGAGGAAATGTAGAAAAATACAGTTGTTCCTCCCTGTAAACAATAAGAATCAATATATCACTTTAGGTCTGATCTTATTATCTCCTTGCCAACACTTTTAACAAAAATACGAGTTTTAACAAGTAAAGTGCTATTGAAAGTAAAGTACTACTATACGACGATGTTAATGACAATGATCTCTGCTTGGATTTGGATGATAATGAGGAACCAGACTAATCTGACAAAGAACCAGACTCACCTAACAAGTTCTTTGCTTTTTAAACAGGGTTTTTGCTGTGTGAAATTTTAGTTTACATATTTTTAAATATAAAGCATTTCGTCTGACCATTTTGTTTTCAGTAGTGGTTGTATTATTTTTTAAATACTTCACTAGATGCAGGCTTTTTATGCTCATAGATAGGTTGACATTTATGTGATGAATGATTCACGTTGAACTTTTATGTTTTCTGGAAATGATGAACATGAAAATGGATGGGTTTAGTTTCTTTATCTTTAGTAACTTACTGTAAGATTAGAATAATACGTTTCCTACATAGGTGCCGCTAATAATTCAAAATCATACGTTTCCTCCATAAACCAAGAACAATGCAGGAGACAACCCAGCTTAAAATTATTAAGGAAAATATTATTCGAAATATGGAAGTAATTTTTTTCTATAGCCTCTTATCGAGTTGGTTAGAGATAGAAAACTATTCAAAAAATTTGGGAAACGATTTTATCATAACTGTCTACGATATATTCTCTCATAAAATAAGGAAACTAACCATATTGGTTACACATCAAAAATTTGGAAATAAAAAAAGAAAAACACCAAAAATCTTTTGTTTGGCGGGTGATGAAAATGAATTTTACTGGGCGGGTTGATTTCAAAAGGAAAATCAATTCCCGCCAGATGGTTTGGTTAAATTCCAAAAAGAAAAAGAAAGATCAGTTCGATCTTTTCAGTTTTTATTACTCGGTTAATTCTATCTATGAAATCATAATTCTACTACTATCTTTAATCTTTACAAGGAACCTACCTCTTCAGACTCGATCGTTGTTGTTGGTATTATTTCGACAACCCATTATCGAATGAATATTAAATTGATGTTAGATTTTTTGTTCGATCTCATGGAATCAGATGTTAGATCTTATAGGTTTACTAGTTAAAGCATGATTATGGTTTTTATTCTATCACTTCTTATAGGTTTACTAGTTAAAGCATGAGTAGGGTTTTTATTCTATTACTACCTCTAATATTTACAAGCAATCTACCTCTTTAAATTCGATCTTTGTTGCTGGTAATATTTATACAACCCTGAATGAATATTAAATTTATGTTAGATTTTTTGTTTGATCTCATGGAATCAGATGTTAGATCTTATAGGTTTATTAGTTAAAGCATGATTAGGGTTTTTATTTGGTTGTATCAAAGAACAAGTTAATGACAATTATGGATTGTACGATGAGATGTGATTTCATTTTGTTACAACAATAATATTTTAGGCTTAAGTTACATGCATGAACTATTATAAGATTTTGTTAAGGATCTTTCTTTCATGTTACTTAGTTAGGCTTTACTAGTTAGTTAGATTTTACAAAATAAAAAATAAATAAAAAACTTAACAATGCTAATTTTTTTCTAGGGTTTTTGTTATTGTTTGGGTTGGATTTTGATTAAGAGTTAATAACTCTACTTTGATCGACGATGTTGTGTCAATCATATTTATATACAAGGCTTCTCAAGATTTAATCTTTTGAGTCTCTGTTACTTGGCGAGCCTGTAACGTCTGCATTTTAAGTTGCCACTTTTAATAATTAATACCATGTTGCTGGTTGGACAATTTGACCATATCTTCAAGCTAAAAATGGATAATCATTATCTGGTGCTTTAGTGCTCTTGGCTTTTGTAACAAAAAGTTATGTAAGACCGTTTAACCGGTACCTTTCTCTTTGTGGATAACACAATAATCATGAGGAGATTTTGTGTGTTGCAGTGATGTTTTTGCCTCAAGTTACATGCATCAATGAGTTCATGTTTTTTTTCTTTTCATATAATAGAAAATAGGTGTAATACATGTTGCCTATCATGTTAGGTTTAGCTAATATTTTCCAAAATAAGCTCAAATTCCTGACTGAGATGCACGTACCTACACATCTTTTATCATGGGAGAAGATGATGATTACGACCAATGGAGGGAATCAGATGATGAGGTGGATTCTGAAGAAGAAACGATGGATTTAGATGAGAGCCATGATGACATTGTACAATCAGATGACGATGATGGTGATGATATGGTCCACACTGCTAGATTTGAAGAATTAACAGGTAATGTGCGAAACCTTGTACTTATTTGTTTCTACTTAAACATCACATGGTTTCATACGTTGCCTCGTGTGAATGGGGAAAAACGATTTGCTGGTTTTTACGGAATTGAATAGTCGACCGTGTGGAGACTCCTTGAACCGAGCGAAATGTTGAACCTCACACAGATGCACTGCAAGAAGGGAGTGATTTAAGTTCGAGAGATCAATCTGTAAGACCCCGGCCAAAACCAAGAACAATGGCCATTCCAGAGTCAATTCGGTCACAAGAGAGGATGGGTTGATCTGTAGGAGGAAAGCTGAGAAATGCGTGAGATCAATGGTGATCTGAGATTGTAGGTGTGTTGTGAATTCAGCGTGAAAATGCTCTGAATGATTGAATTTTTCTCAATTGAGAGTAATTTCTGTGAGTTCGTGTAGACGAAAGATTGTCTGTATGAACTTTGATGAGAAATTGCTCGTTTTGACGAATGTTGTTCGATTATTCGAAAAACCTCTGTCTTTTCAATCAGGATTCAGGGACATTTTATAATGCCGGAGTTGAAAACACCATGATCCCATGAAGTGTGACAGTTGCTGGAATCAGAGAGTGGGAAGTGGGGAAATCGTGTTAAAACCAATTACTCATCGTACGGAGACTTGGTTAACTTTCCACCCACTACTTTGCTCAATCTTCCAACTGATTGCACGACTTGCTCACATTCTCGTCGTGGGTGAACACACGTGTCGTGGACCTCCAGACCAAAACCCTAGTTAATATCCCCTCATGTGACACGATTGAAATCTCGTGATTGTGGAGTCAGTTGCTGACTTTATGGGACGATGAGTCCATGTAGCGCTGAGTTGAACATGATTAGCAAATGTTTCGAAACTCATGAATTTAATGTGTCTGCTGATACGAGGTATCATTATAACCTAAGACGAGCAAAACTGTGTTGCTAAATTGTTGAATATTGGTAGTTGAACCAATATTCTTTGATTTGAGCAAATATTGCTAGTCTGAGCGAATATTGCTAATTTAATAAATATTTCCGGTTCGAGCGAATATTTCTAGTTCGAGCAAATATTGTTCTTCTTTTGATGAATTGTTGGTAGCTGGACCAAATAAAATATTAATTTAAGTTACTGACTGCTGGGTCGAGCAAAATAAATATGAATATCAATCATGGAATCAACATAAAATTATTAGAGTGTTCGAATCTGCACAAAATCACGTTTCTGCAGAGCTCTGTATTCAAAACCCTAATTTTACCGAAATGATGATTTATTGCAAATTAACACGGGACCGACTACATGGGATGACGGGTTCACCATATAACGCCCAGATGCTCGAATGAGCAAAAATTACCAAAGTCTCTTGAGGACCAGTTGGTCAAAGAATGATTAAATGCTGGTTTAATCATTTACTAAAATAATGCTCGTGTGAGCAACAAATCATAAAACCTGATGTAGAAAATATGAGGGGCCGACCAAGAGGTCATGAGACCGGCTCTTAATGGTCGTGGGACCAGTATATGGTCGTTTAAGCGAACTTCCAATTGTTTGGAAAGAGTTCGAACCTAATATGAGCAACTAAGCAAATTAGGTTAAAATCATTAAAACATGCGGGACCAGCTGTTTGCAAGCCTTAGGGTCACCCTTGGTCGGTCAAGGGGATGTGCCCGTGTGACCATAGTGTTCGTGCTTCAGTCCTGAGAATTTTGATATTTTCTGATGCACGTTTGAGCAACATTTGGAGAAAATATGCAAAATCCATGGTTTTGCTGAAACCGACAAAAATACATGAGATGATGAGAATAATAAATAAACAAGGAATCACAAGGTGTGGGACCGGCAACGGCTAGGGCATGGACGGCCGGCTGACACGCGGTCCCACATGCTTTTCCCAGTTATATGTGATTTTATGTATTTTTCTTTGATTTAAGTGAAATTCCATGAAACTGGAGAGTTTGGTGAAATTAGGGAACTTCCATGAGATGAGAGACATAAATTAAAATATAAAATAGGGAATGGGAGTGTGGGACCGGCAATGGCTGTGGCATGGCCGGCCGGCCAATGGGCGCGGGCCCCAAGGCACTCTTCCCAATTTTATGTAATTTTGATGATTTTAGATAATTTTTCATAAAATCAAAGGGATTTGTTGAAAACCAAGATATTTTGTTGAAATCAGGGAGTTTTCATGAAATCAGGAAACCAAACACCAAACAATAATAAAATAATAGGCATGTGGGACCGGCTAGGGCATGGCCGGCCGGCTAGAGCCCGATCCCAAAAGTTTTCCTAATTTTTTTTAATATTTTCCATGATTTTAGAGAAATTACATGAAATTAGGTAATTTTAGGGAAAATTCATAAAATCAAGGAATTTTCATAATTTGAGAAGGAATAATAAAATAATGGGACGTGAGGTGTGGGACCGTCCACGGCCAAGGCATGACATGCCGGCCGAAGGTCCCGCGACACCTTTCCCTAATTTTATTATTTTTTGATAAAATCATGTGATTTAGATAAAAAATACATGAAATTAGGTAATTTTCATGATTTTAGGGAAAATTCATAAAATCAAGGAATTTTCATAATTTGAGAGAAATAATAAAATAATGGAGACGTGAGGTGTGGGACCGGCCACGGCCAAGACATGGTCTGCTGGTGCTCGGTCCCGCGACACCTTTCCCTAATTTTATTATTTTTTGATAAAATCATGTGATTTAGAAAATTTCTTTGAAATAATGGAAATTTGCTCGAACAAGAGGATTTTCATGAGATCGTGAAAATAGTAAAAATATGGTAAAATATAAAATTGGGCGCGGGACTAGTCACGGCATGATTGGCCGGCTGGTGAGCCTAGTCCTCTGGCGCTTTTGTTTAATATTTTATTATTATTATTATTTTCCCTTCTTATTTTGCATAGGTTCCTCGTTCGTTCGTATTTTTGAAATGCTCGTTCGTGCATTCAAAATGCTGGTCTGTGCATTATCTGCTAATTACACTTGCACCATTTTTGTCAGGGCTTATTCGATGCTCAGATGCCTGTTTCGTTGAATATTTATTACTAACCTGTGGAATTCTGCTGGGAAGAACCACAGATTGAAGTAACGAAATATAACGAGGAATCGTAGAATATTGCTGAATATTCAGGCAATTAATTGACGACTCGTAGAATATTTCTGGATATTCAGACGATGGCTCGTAGAACATTGCTGGATATTCAGACGATTTAAGATAATTCATTGCTGGCTCTATACTAGAAGATCTTCCTGTCTAGGAGCATTAATTATCTGAGGGTTGAGCAATATGAACTTGCTGGAGTTTCATATTCCTCTTGCATAGTCGGGGAAAATCCGGTTACATCCCGAAGACGTTGTCGCTCTATACTAGAAGACATGCTGTCTAGGAGCCGCCCAATCTTTCAGTTCTATACAGTATGAGATGTGTCGTGGCCTCAACTGAGAGACTGCACATCTTCATCTTCTCTGTGAGACTTTCTCCATCAGAGGTGGCATGAGCTTTCATGCACAGAGACATGAGTCTCGATACTCATCCGATTGCCGGATCCAGAGTAATTACTAAAATTGCTCAGTATTCATGAGATGTGTCGTGGCCTCAGCTGAGAGACTACACATTTACACGTACTCTGAGAGACAACCTTCTCAGTCAGAGATTTATGACATGAGCTTTCATGCTTTAATGAGAGACATGAGTCTCAATACTCATCTGGTTGCCGAATCTGGAGTATAGTTTTACAATTCTACCCTTTGTCGAAAATCCACCATCTAAATTAAGTCCCCTGCTTAGTGAGGAACAGTCATGTTCCTCAGTCAGCATTTAATGGTGATTTTCCAGGTATAAAAATAAGTAATTGAACTTAGTCATAAGATAAGATATTACCAGATTTCGACTGAATGAGCAAACCATGGTTCGAGCGGGAACTTCTGTGGCATAATAGAGCGTCATCCAGTGAACATAAAATCGTGTAGAACCGCTGGTTCGATGGTGGAACCTTGGTTGGTTTAGGATTCACTGGTCGGGCCCAAAAGGGAAATCCTTATGGAATTAGGTTTTGGAAATAAAATTAGGTATAAAAGGAAATTAATCCATTTTTTTTATTTCTTCCCACAACCGACCACCATCTTCATCTTCCTCCCATCTCACGTCCGAGCATCAGGAGAAGTTCGCCGGAATTCCACCGTTGGCGCCGTCCGTTCACCGTCCGGCTGAATTCCGACCGGTAACGTCCAGGTAATAATTTTTTTTCTTTACTTTTGCTGGATGATTTCATTAGTTGTTCATGCCTCCATCATGTTAATATTCTATACATGTGTATATGTTGACGTGAGTTATGTAGAAAAACTCTTGTTTTATCAAACGTATGTTCGTTCGATCGTTAGTTTAGAAAACTAGTAAAAACCCCTGATTTATGAGAGATTTTTTTTTTATATATATAGACTTAGGTCCCGTGATAAAACTTAGTGTATGAGCTTCCATGTTAACCAAGATTTTACCTTAATAGATGTGAGCTTTCACAAAACCGAAATAAACCCCATTTTAGAAGACGATGCTCATTCGAGGAAAATAGATATATATTTTTATGTATGTGAACTTATGTCCAGTGATGAAACGTTATTTATGAGCTTTCATGAGAATTAGTATTTTATCACAATAGGTGTGAGCTTTCACAAAACTAGCATAAACCTTCGTTTTTAATAAAACGCTAATACGAAGGAAAATAGATTTTTTATATATATGTAGCCGTGACATATTTTATGTGAAACATGATGACATATTTTATTCACATGGATTTGTTATTATTAGATAAATTCTGAAAATTTATATGAACAAATTGCATTGATTATTATTTTGTAAAACAAGACATGGGTTTTGAGTAACCTTTAAACTATACAACTTATTTGTGATGAAGTCATGTCTTATTTTAAATATCATAGTTCAGTTGTGTGAATGTTCACATTATGAAAATTATGTATATGATTTATGAGAAAATCATTTTTTATGCACTAATGAAGCGTTGTTCGTTATTGCAGATTTCAAGGAACGAATTGATTTCGTGTGTTAACTCTTGTATTGCAACCACTATTGATAGTGAAATTGAAAGAGGTAAGATTCAATAATTACCATTTTGTGGATGAATTTATCTGCATGTCGATAACTCCATGCTCCTGGTTTCAGAAAATGCCGGCTTCCAGCGGTCATAGTTATTCCTCCGGTTCTGACAAAGATCCCAAAGCTCCCATAGCTAAACCGAGAGCCAAGGTAATTCACGATGAGGGATCAAAGCCCATCGTACCCTCGAATGAGCGAAGATTTACTTTCGTCGAACTCATGAAAAGAAAAGACGAAGACGATGAGAAAGATGCTCGTCATCGCACAAAGGATCGAATCCGGCGCAAAACACAGAGAGCTGAGGAAAAACACCAATTTTTGGACGGGCTACCCTCTGATTTTGATGTTGATGGTTCCGAAGAAGAAACCGCCTGGGGTTTGCCTCATCAGTGTGCCAGAGAATTCGAAAGTCCCATGAACATTGCAGCTGAAGCAGAAGAAGATTCAGATTCAGATGATGATTTTTATGCTCATCCAGACGTCACCAATAGTCATGACAGTGATTCCGAAGAAGTGGATTCCGAGAAGGATAGTGATGAAAACTCTGAGAAAGACAGTGATGACGAATCTGACAACTCAGATGGATCTGAGAGTAGCTTTACTTTCGATATCTTTTTTCTTTTTTAGTATTTGAATACTCTCAATCTTCGTAGTAGATGTCTTCATTCGAACAACTTTATTGAAGTAATTAGGTCTTCCTTTTGAACGAGAGATTTTATTAATGCAAGTTCTTCTTGATTGAATTAAGCAAACCGAGCCACTCTTCATGCCGAACTCATTGTAATCTCCCTTAACCCTTGTGGTTCTTCATTTATTGAAAATATCCAAACATAAGTTGTATAGTACATGGGGCCGTGTGACTTGCTGCTCCCAATTAAGCTTGGTCAGTCCCCAGTGCACTATTTTACTTCCGCATCTCCAGTTTGACCTTGTTCAAGATTTAGTGCTTCAGTAAAACTCGTAACTGAATCGGAGATAAGTGCCTGCCATATCTTGTATATACCTTTGTAGATTTAGGGTTTATCGCTTGCGCCAATATTTCCTCCATTCCTAAGTTAGTTTCATCACAGAAGAAATTTCGATCATCATACCTCTCATATCATGTCTACTGATAATACTTCTTCACAAAACGGACTTCAGTTGAAACATGGAGTAGAAGCGCCCATCTTGGTAAGTTGCACATCTTTTCCATCCCATTCAGTTGAGGTTACTGATCGTAGAAGATGATTTGTTGAAGGATAACCAGAAGAATCTTTCTTCTCACAATTCAAGGCCCAAGCGGACTGCTAGAACTCCTGCCCGATATAGGTCGGTTCCTGCTGAGACTGGATCATCTGTAAGCAATCTTATAATTCTTGAAATTTTACCATGTCTAATTCAGGCGAAATTAAACACTTCCCCGTTCATCACATGCGGGTGTTCGTGTCGTTGTTGATGCTAGAAGGAGAAGGAGTGGAAAGTCTGTGACTGTGGTCAAGGTTGAAGACAGTGGCAATCGAGCATGTGATTTTGCAGAATCCTTGGAGACAGAAGACAGTGTTCACGCCTGTGAATACCCGACAGCTGGACTCTCGTTTGAAGCTCCATTGGTTAACACTTTCCCATACAATGAGATGGTTGGTGGATTTGTCATTCCCAAGTGCCGTGCACCTCTGTATACCAATATCTGGAAAAAGTATGGGTATATTGCTACTACGGAAAGGTTTCCTACCCACTGTCTTGACTACAGTTGCGGGGCTGCTACCGATCATTGAAGAAATGAACCAAATGCACCTGCGAGACGTCAAGAATCAGGAACTGCACAAGTGGGATGAGATGATTTCCAATTGTATTTAGATTCAATGTGAGATGGCTTCGCCGTCGTCTTGAGATAATTAAGATTCATAAGGCGGCGGAGGCTGCTGATGCGATTTCCATGACCACTGCTTTATTGGAGGAAGAAAAGGTACTGGCTTTGGAGTCGAGGGTTGAGAAGGTGGTTGAGGATTTGAAGGCAAAGACTAGGATCTTCCAGAAGAAACTCGACAGGGTTTCCTATAGGGATTATCCATTGCTTGATGGTTTGCTCTGATTGAATATTCAGGAGAGCTGTAATGTAGGTTTCTGACAAGGTAGAATAATATGATAGCATGGGGAGTTTTGTTCAATTGATGAATATTTGAAGAACGAATGAGTATCTTGCATGCTCTTTGAAGGAAATAAATTACATTTGAGATGTATTTGAAATAAAGTTTTATTATCTGTTGTGATCAAGCGTAATAGGCTTTGAGCCATTTGCCGTTGATAATATTTTCTTCCTTTCCTCCACTGAGTGCTAAAATTTTGTAGTATCCACAAGACACCGCTTTGATGATAACATACGGCCCTTCCCATTTCAGAGAGAATTTGGGAGCAGACATGTCTGGTTGAATGTGCTTTGCTGTCTTTAATACCAAATCTTCTACTTGAAAAGTTCGGGGTTTTACCATTTTGTTGTAAGCCCTGGATACCCTCTGTTTATAAGCCTCCACGTACTTTTCTACTTTAGCTCTCCTTGATTCAAGCATGTCTAGTTCAGCAACTCTTGACTTGGAAACTTCAGCTTCATCCCATTGTATTCCGCTAGCCGCTGCAATCCTTGCTGAAGGAATTTTTATCTCGGCTAGGAGTATAGCATCAGCCCCATAGATGAGCGAATACGATGACGTGCCAATTGATCTCCTTGGTGCCGTTCTGTAAGCCCACAAAGCCATGGGAAGTTGCTCATTCCACGATCGTGGATTGTCATGAATTGTTCGACTGATAATCCGGATCAAAGTTTTATTGGTACTCTTCGCTTGGCCGTTTCCTTGGGGGTAGTATGGTGTGGAGAAGATCCGTTTAATCCCGTACTCGTTGAGTAATTTCTCGACATCTTGATTGGCGAAAGGAGTCCCATTATCTGTGATGATATGTTTAGGGACGCCGAATCTACATATAATATGCTCCTTGATGAAGGCTGCAACAGTTACCCCTGTGGTACCTATGAGCGGGATTGCTTCGACCCACTTAGTGAAATACTCAGTAGTTGTGATGATGTATTCATGCTGCTTTGAGGATGCTGGATTTATATTCCCGATGATATCAAGTCCCCATCTATAGAAAGGCCATGGACTATTCACAGAGTGTAATGGAAGACAAGGGGTATGAATGAGATTACCGTGAATCTGGCATTTATGGCACTTCTGAACGTATGCCGCTGCATCATCTTCCATAGTCGGCCAGTAATATTTCTCGTGGATTTGGAGAAACAACTTCTTTTCCCCCTAATGTTCTCCTTCATGAGTTTCTTTCAGGACTGTCAGGATTTCATCTTCGACTAGGCATCTCAACAAGTCTCCTCCAAAGCTTTTGCGGTATAAGATTCCGTCAAGAAAAACAAATCTCTTAGCTCTTTGTATGAGTTTGATTGTATCTTTCTTTTCTGGTGGCGATTTGTTGTCTCGAAGATATTCGATGTAAGGCTGCCTCCAGTCCGCGATGTGAAGGAGTGTTAGCACCTCCAAATGATGAGGAGGTGGCTGACAATTAGGACAAGCTCCCTGCAAAGTCCTCGACTGTGATCTCAAGGAAGGCCAATAGTACTCGAGTATCTGGAGTCTTCTATAAAGTGTTATCACCAGCGTCTGTCCGCACACCTCTTGATGCACACTTTCAAGTTTTTCTTTCGCTTCTTCATCACCCAGGCATCGTGATAGAGAGGCATCCGGGTTACGATGGTATAAGTCTCCATGAAGAAAGAAGAAGTTCTTCAGTTCTTTAAGGCTGATCGTCCCTTCTGTAATGAAGCTGCTTAGTTCATGAATGATAGGTGCTCTACAGTCATTTGCTTGAGCTTCTTCAGTTTGACTAAGCCACGTGGATGACACAGCTCGTCTTTGGACTATGATGGATTTCTCTGATCCTTCGAATTGCAACTTGGAGGCAAGAGTTGCTAAGAAATCATCATGCCTATTGTTGGTTCGTCCAGTATGGGTGATGGTCGCGTCGGCGAAATGAGTCAGGAGTCGCTGTGCTTCATCCCTGAATGGATCAAGTGTTATCTCTTTGAGAGAGTACACCCTATTCATTTGATTGACTAGTAGTTTTGAATCTCCTCTGATTTCCAGATGCATTGCTTCTGCTTGTTTAGCTAAGGATAATCCTAGCAAGAAGGCCTCATACTCTGCTGAATTATTTGTACAGTGGAAATCCAGCTTGAATGAGTGTGAGAATACCTCTCTTGATGGCGAGACCATGACTATGCCCGCTCCTCCAGTATCATTACTAGGAGTGGCGGATCCATCAAATTACAACAACCATGTTTCTTCTTTAACGACTGAGATTCCTGGAAGTTCTCCTACGTCATCTGGTAATGTCGTGGAATCTTTTGATAGACGCATTTATGTGTCTATTTTGTTCTCAATATTCTGTATTGTTAGACTCGATTAAGTACTTATTGTGTTATTTTTTGTTTTTATAGATGTTTTTAGAGAAATAAGCCTTTGCGGCGAAATGAGCTCGAAAAGTAGTGTTTTACACCCCAGGATAATGTACCGGAGGCACCTCAGAAATGCACCGGAAGCGTCCCAGAAATGTACCGGAGGAACCCAGAAAAATTACTATTTCCACCCCAAAATTACTATTTCCACTCCAATTGCTAAAGGGACACCCGTACAGGATTAGGGGGAGGACACTTTTCTTCTCATAATTCAAATTTTGGAAAAAGGCGGGAAAATATTTCTTCTCACTGGTAGTTGGGTCGATCGATTTTTGGAGGGGTTAGAGTTCGATTAAACCTCTGATTTTCAATGAGTATTTGTGATATGGATAGAGGAAGACATTTTGGGTGTTAGGATAGATCATAATTGGCTGGAATCATCGCAATCAAGAAATCAGGAAGCACGTTCAAGAAATGAATATCACACGATCACATTAAATTTAGACGTGTACTCATGTGTTTGGAGAGTGTTGAATCAATTCTACAGCGTGTAAGATCATGTTTGGAGTGTTTCTACATCATTTCAGCGCGTGGAGAGCTAATTAAAGGAAGAAAATATCCAAAAAATATTTTCTCTTTAAGCCGAGTAAAGAGAGAATTATCTTGAGTTATGGCGTGATTAAATGAGGCTGAGGAGTATAAATAGATATCTGGTATCATAGAGAATGGGGGTCGAGAGTCTAGGGGGCTGAGGAGAGCCAGAGAAGAAGAAATTCGAGTTTTCCCAAACTCGGTTTCTACTGCTGCTGCTGCTGATGATGAACATGAAGAACACGAAGAACGGACCTGCACCAGTAGTCGTTTATCAACAGTGAAACAGACTCACAGGTGTGGGTCGTAGGTGTGGGTCTTAGAGCTACAGTAACAATAGCACTTCTTCTGTGTCGTTCATTTGGGACGCTTTCTGTGGGTCGCACATTCACTGTTTTATTATTTCATCTCCATTTTCATCCTTGCAAACACCCTTTGAGCAATAAATAAATACTTTGAGCGTGTTTTTATCATGATGAGCTAAACCCAACACTGGGATGACGGAGGAGGTCGAATTTCATCCATGTGGTAATTTCATTAATTCTTTTATTTACATTTTGCACTAATTTTAATTGAATTAAGATTTTAAATTAATTACTTGTGATTTCATTTTATGGAGTATGCTTAGTCCTAGGGATTTTTGATATGCCATGCTTAAGAAATACAAGTAATATTTTATAAAATCTATCTTGGCAATAAACTAGAGTTAATATTTGTTTTGTTTTTGAACTATAATTGATGGAATTAATTTCTGAACCATTTGAAGAAAAAAAAACTGTCGAATCTTTAGTCACAGTACTCTTGCCCATATTGTTAATATTTTTTGTATATATTTATTAAATATAAAAATTCCATTTCCTTCACAAGTCTGAAACGAATCCTATTTACTACAACCCCATCAAAAATCTTTAATCATTTTGGCGCCGCCGACGCGGATTTGTGCTTAGGTAGAATTTTTAGGTTTTTATTATTTTTTTTATTCCATTTGTTCTTTTTACGTCTCTTTGGTTGTGTCTTTGTATTACAGTTTTGAAGTTGGATACTAAAGACCTTGGAATCAAAGCTTAAAGCTAAAAGAGAAGGAAAAAAGACAAAGCAAAAAAAAAGAAAAAAAGACGGAAAAAAAGAGAGAATTATTTTTTTTTTAATTTTTTTAAGAGACTTTCCATTTTTATTTTATTTTGTAATTATTATTATTATTTTTTGTATTTTTTTTCATTGGACTGGATTTTGAATAATTTATTTTAATTTTAAACCCTACGGAAGGGTTATATAAAAAAAA
>NC_039362.1:11997170-12015521 GCF_003573695.1 Papaver somniferum | reverse complement strand
ATTTTATAGGTTTGATTTGGTCGAGTCAGCCTTGTTTGTGATTGTGTAGAATTCCCTTGCAATTAAGAATGTCGAACTGGTATGATAGAAGCCAATACAATGATTATCGACCTGAATTTGAATATGGACATCATCCTTTTTATGACCATGTTGGGAATAGTGGTTGGGAACGCCATCCTTTGGAAGGATATGGGTCATACCCTGGTGAGCCCAATTACTATCCACACATGCATCGTTCTTACGAGCAAGAAGATTATAGTACTAGTTCTTCGTCTCTAGAGGATACAATCAAACTACTGAAAAGTAGTCCTTTTTATGATCCCTGTGTTCCTATTCCTCCTTTAGAAGAGTCCCTCAGGGAGTTAGCTGAGTCGACGCGTAAGTTAGCTGAGATGAATAGTGTAATTATAGACGAAAGAACTACAATAATGAGTGAACTTTCTATAGAGGAATCTCTCAAGCTGATGGCTGAGACGAACGAAAGACTTGCTCGAAATAATCTTACTTTCCAATATAGTGTTTCCAATAATACCCTTAAAAATGAGGATAGTTATTTGCATAATCAAGATGACGAGGTTAGAATTGGTAACACTACTTGTTTTGATGAGGTTCGATCTTTTTCATGTTATTATGATGAGGATAGTGTTGATGGAGAATCATACTTATGTAGGAATAGTAATCAGGAAATGGTTACTCCAATTGAGCTTTACAATGATAATATTATTTCTAGTTCAAATCCAAATGATTTTAATAATTATTCACCTATTCAAAAGGACGAGGATTTGACTAGAGATACCCTCGTTTTGGACGATGTAGTATTTCCTGTTTACAAAGCCGATAATGATTTAGAGGAACGAGTTTATTCTGAGAATAATGTTTTAGAGTCTAGCGATTTAGAAACAATAGTCTTAGACGAAGAAGATGAACTCGTCGAGATGAGTGAGGATGAACCAGACTTAGAAGAATCAATTGACCATTTCCAGGAATTTGATGACCTAGAAATTAGGAAAGTTGTGACTAGTCTTTCTAGAAACACAGAAAACTCTAAGTTTGGGGGTGATTATCATTCTCCGTGTGCTTTAATTCTTAGAAAGTCCCTTCACTTAGGACTTGATATCTTTGCCTCGACAATTTTACAATATTACCTTCATACTCGTTTTCCCGAACCTAATGATGTCCAGGAAGAAGTTCAGTCGTTAGAAACCCATCCTCTGGTTGATGTCGTTAACCCAGGCTATGATACCCAGATTGACTTTGTTTTCCCACCAAATAGTTTTCTTACAACTGTGGGAACGTTTCAAATGAGTTGAATATTAAGTTCTGAGACTAACCCTAAGTACTTTAGGTTAATAAAATCGACACATTTTCCTAAAAATGACCACTACTCTCACTGTGGTCAACTTTGTAAGTCATATCTGATTGACTTAGAGGATCCGCAATTATTTAGGTTATTACTTCGTGATTCTAAGTTCGTATTTGAGTTTTTACAGACTCTAAGACCTAGTGATTCAGATCCTATCTATGAAGAAACGCAGTCAATGAAAATATTCTATTTAGACCCTTTCATAGAACCTGAAACTGAACCGCAATTAGCGATAGTTTTCAGGAAACTAGGTAAGGGCATGTTATTCTTGTCCATTTTCTTGGTTCACTGCAGTTTCATATGGTCAGCTCTATTTGGTTTTGAAGACCCACAATTATTTCGACTGTTACTTTGTGGTTCGAGTTGACCAATTCTAAGTCTGGCTGAAGACTTTAAACTTAGCACTTCTTGGGAGGTAACCCAATATTCATGCGACATGGTAATATCTTTCCTTATCTCTTTTGCTTCATTGGTAACAGTTTCTCCTTGTTCATGCTTTTAATTTTATCTTTAGAACATCGAGGACAATGTTAGATTTAAGTTTGGGGGTATGGGAGAAACTTTTTAGTTGCACTTTTGAAACTTCTAGCGTCACATGGTATCCGGTTAGATAAGTTTACATATTGTTTCTCACCGAAAAGATAGAAATTGGAATGCTAGAGATAACAACTTATTGAGACATTAGAGAAAAAGACATTGAGATCCTTGAAATTCAGGAGAGAACTTGTTCCTTTTAGAGGGTAACCGTGATGGACCTAACCATACATGATGGAAAGGGAAGTAGGTCAGGGAAATTCCAGAAAGACAAAGCAACCTCACAATGTAGTCTTAGTTACTGGATTGCGACCCTCTCAGCAGAAACTTATCATCATCAACAAGCGGAGCGACATCAAAATCTATGAAGAAAGTGAAGACGTTTTAGGTTTAGAAGCAACAATAGAAGAGAATAATTCAAAAATCAAAGTTGAATTTATAAGAGCAAATGATATAAGTTGGTAGAATCCATGATACCAAGACATCACAAGTTGTGAAGATCCAAGTTTTGAAAGTCCTTCTCTCATGACCATGTAAAAAAAAATGAAAAAAAAAAATGAAACATCATTACGTTCTTTTTGTTCAATAAGGCCATAGGGAAGAAGAAATTTAGCAAGAAATCGAAGATAAAAGTTAATTGTGAAGGTTCTATGAGGTTCGAGAGTTTATCATCAACAGTTGAAGACCGAAGAAGACGTTATTTCTTATGAGCACTGTGAGAGAGTCGAAGAAAGATGCATTTTGGTTGCTTTGTTAGTCTGCTTTCAATCTGGCACAAAATCTTTCTAGCACTGGTTTAACTCATCACACGTAATTAGTCCATCTGTGTAGCAGATGTCCCTCTCATTTTTATCTCTCTCCTAATCTTATCCAGCTGTAAAGCAGGGGACGCATCTTACAATGTTTATCTAGCTGTGTAGCGGATATCTCTTTATCTAGCAGTCGTGTGGATGTGTCTCCCCTTTTCTTCAGTTAGCTTTAGAGCTGACACCCTTAATTTCTCTGGCATTCTAGTTACTTGGAGATAGGTTGAGAATATGTATGTCCTCATAGCTCTTTGGATACTTTTGACCAATTAGAAGTAATGGTTTTGTGGGCACACCTCTGGTAAACCCTCCCGAGATTAACTCGGTTTTATTTATTTTTTATTAGTTTTGCTCGAGGACTAGCAAATAATAAGTTTGGGGGTATTTGATAGACGCATTTATGTGTCTATTTTGTTTTCAATATTTTGTATTGTTAGACTCGATTAAGTACTTATTGTGTTATTTTGTGTTTTTGTAGATGTTTTTAGAGAAATAAGCATTTGCGGCGAAATGAGCTCGAAAAGTAGTGTTTTACACCCCAGGATAATGTACCGGAGGCACCTCATAAATGCACCAGAAGTGTCCCAGAAATGTACCGGAGGAACCCAGAAAAATTACTATTTCCATCCCAAAATTACTATTTCCACCCCAATTGCTAAAGGGACACCCGTACAGGATTAGGGGGAGGACACTTTTCTTCTCATAATTCAAATTTTGGAAAAAGGCGGGAAAATATTTCTTCTCACTGGCAGTTGGGTCGATCGATTTTTGGAGGGGTTAGAGTTCGATTAAACCTCTGATTTTCAATGGGTATTTGTGATATGGATAGAGGAAGACATTTTGGGTGTTAGGATAGATCATCGCAAATTTAGACGTGTACTCATGTGTTTGGAGAGAATCATCGCAATCAAAAAATCAGGAAGCACGTTCAAGAAATGAGTATCACACGATCACATCAAATTTAGACGTGTACTCATGTGTTTGGAGAGTGTTGAATCAATTCTACAGCGTGTAAGATCATGTTTGGAGTGTTTCTACATCATTTCAGCGCGTGGAGAGCTAATTAAAGAAAGAAAATATCCAAAAACTATTTTCTCTTTAAGCCGAGTAAAGAGAGAATTATCTTGAGTTATGGCGTGATTAAATGAGGCTGAGGAGTATAAATAGATTTCTGGTATCACAGAGAATGGGGGTCGAGAGTCTGGGAGGTTGAGGAGAGCCAGAGAAGAAGAAATTCGAGTTTTCCCAAACTCGGTTTCTACTGCTGCTGCTGCTGCTGATGAACATGAAGAACACGAAGAACGGACCTGCACCAGCAGTCGTTTATCAACAGTGAAACAGACTCACATGCGTGGGTCTTAGAGCTACAATAACAATAGCACTTCTTCTGTGTCGTTCATTCTGGACGCTTTCTGTGGGTCGCACATTCACTGTTTTATTATTTCATCTCCATTTTTCATCCTTGTAAACACCCTTTGAGCAATAAATAAATACTTTGAGCGTGTTTTTATCATAATGAGCTAAACCCAACACTGGGACGACGGAGGAGGTCGAATTTCATCCATGTGGTAATTTCATTAATTCTTTTATTTACTTTTTGCACTAATTTTAATTGAATTAAGATTTTAAATTAATTACTTGTGATTTCATTTGATAGAGTATGCTTAGTCCTAGGGATTTTTGATATGCCATGCTTAAGAAATACAAGTAATATTTTATAAAATCTATCTTGGCAATAAACTAGAGTTAATATTTGTTTTGTTTTTGAACTATAATTGCTGGAATTAATTTCTGAACCATTTGAAGAAAAAAACGTCTGAATCTTTAGTCCCAGTACTCTTGCCCATATTGTTAATATTTTTTGTATATATTTATTAAATCTAAAAATTCCATTTCCTTCACAAGTCTGAAACGAATCCTATTTACTACAACCCCATCAAAAATCTTTAATCATCTTCTCCTAGGAACGCTGCTAGTAAATTTGTTACTGCTTGACCTTGGATTGCTTTAGGGGAAACACATACTATGTCGAATTCCGACATCTAAAGCATCCACTTTCCAGGTCTTCCTATCAGAGCGGGCTTTGAGAGTAAAAACTTTATGGGATCAGCTTTGGATACAAGCACAACTCTGTTGGATAGTAAATAATGCCTGAATCTTTGCATTGCATGAGCTAACGCCAGGCATGCTCTTTCAGATTTCGGGTATCTGAGTTGAGCATCCTTCATGGTTCGGCTGAAATAGTAAATTGGATGCTCGACGCCTTCTTCGTCTTCTTGAGCCAGTAGTGCTCCAATAGCAACATCACTGGAGGCTGTGTATAATATCAACGGTCGACCCTGCACTGGAGACCTCATGACTGCAGGTGATAAAAGTATCTGTTGTATTTTCTGAAATGCTTCTTGCTGAACATCCGTCCACGTGAAACTCGCTCCCTTCTTCAGCAGAGGTGTGACGAAGAGATAAGTTGAGCCAATCCTGGCATGAAGCGTCTGATGTAATTCACCTTTCCCATGAATCTCTGCAGTTCCTTCACAGTGCGTGGAGGAGGCATGGTGGAGATGGATTTCGCTTTGTCCGGATCGACTTTGATCCCTTCGACAGTGACCAAGAATCCCAGAAACTTTCCAAAAGAAACTCCAAAAGGCATTTTGGAGGATTCATCTTCAACTTGTATTCTCTGCATCTTTCAAAGACTTGTCTCAGAACTTCTAGATGGGATGTTCGAGCTTTCGATTTCACCACGAAATCGTCAACATAATCCTCTACTTGCTTGTGCATTATAGCATGAAATATTGCTATCATGGCTCGCTGGTAGGTGGCGCCAGAATTCTTCAACCCAAAGGGCATCACGCTTTAATGAAAATTCCCAATGGGAGTGCGAAATGCGGTCTTGGCGGCATCATGTTCGAACATTTTAATTTGGTTGTACCCACTGTAACCATCCAAGAATGAGAACATATCGTGGCCGTTGGTCGCATCAACGAGCATATCAATGTTGGGTAAAGGAAAGTCATCCTCCGGGCAGCATTTATTTAGGTTTCTGAAATCTACACAGCATCTGATTTGACCATTTTTCTTCTTAACTGGGACGACGTTAGCCAGCCAGGTTGGATGCTGAATAGGCTTGATAAATCCCGCTACCAGCAATTTTTGAATTTCGTCCTTGATTTGCTCCTCGACCTCATGCCTGAACTGCCTGGGTGGTTGTTTGACAGCCTTGGAGCCGGGAATGATATGTAGACGGTGAGTGACCAGTTTTTCATCCAGGTCAGGCATTTCTTCATACGTCCAAGCAAATATATCCCGATACTCCTTCAGTAACTCTACCAGGCCTATACGCTCTTCCGGTGATAGCGCAGAACTGATTAAGATTGGTCTTGGATCTTCCTCTGTGCCGATGTTAACTGTCTCAAGATCATCAATGGTAGAATTCGTGTCATCTTGCAACTGCTGTGGAGCTTCCTGAACTTCATCCTCAGGTGGTTGTTCATTCTGACACGATTCACCAGTGCGTGGAGACTCTTGATCAATCTCCCCTATTAATTGCTAATCTTTGCGTCGCCGGTAAATGACCCTTCATTATGCGTCATGAGTGGTCATAAAATTGGATCCTGGGATCGTAGTTTCATCTTTTAGGCGTTTGACCCGTGTAGCAGGTGACTTGACTGGTTCTACTTCTGAAGATGGTGATGATGCCGCAGATGCCTCAATAGCCTTCCAACTTGGAAGGAGTAGTGTAGATTTTCTTAGGAGGTTCAGGGGCGCTTCTCTGAGACTCGATGAATTCTGCATCGTAGGACAGAGCATACGGAGATGATGAATCAGCTATGCGGACGATCTTTTTATTGAGTAAACCCTTCATGCATTGATGGTAGGTTGATGGAACCAACTTGTTGTCATGGATCCAAGGTCGCCCAAGTATCATGTGGTAGTCAGGTTCTTGTTCGATCACGTGGAATTTCACCTTTGATTGAATTGGTCCCACCCTCAAATCTATGTATGCGTATCCATATGTGTGGATTCGGCTTCCTTCAAACCCTGTCATTAAGATGGGATGGCGAATGATTTTACCTCACGGGAATCTGGCCATTCTAAGAGTTTTCATAGTGAAAATGTTGGTGGAAGCACCGGTGTCGATGAGAGCTCTTCTAAATTCGGTGCCTTTGATGAAGCCAGTCACGTACAACACGTGATTGTGCCCTTCGTCTGCCATGTGATCTTCTTCTCCAAAAGTGATGTTGTCGATTGAATGTCCAGTCATCAAAGAAACTTCTTCAACTACTGGGGTTGGTGAAGTTATTTGTACATCGGACGATATCTGGCTGAGTGCAGAAAATGTGTCCGTGCGTTGCTCCTTAGAGAAGTATAAGAGTTCATATAAATTTTCGATCAAATGTGCAACTTCCTGTTCCACTGGTTCCTCATATGTGGTGAAACTGTTGGTCTGAGGAGGATTACGAGTCGAAGGTTTAGATGGTGGATTTTTGAAAAAGGGTAGAATTGTAAAACTATACTCCAGATTCGGCAACCGGATGAGTATTGAGACTCATGTCTCTCATTAAAGCATGAAAGCTCATGTCATAAATCTCTGACTGAGAAGACTGCCTCTCAGAGTACGTGTAGATGTGTAGTCTCTCAGCTGAGGCCACTGCACATCTCATGAATACTGAGCAATTTCAATAATTACTCCGGATCCGGAAATCAGATGAGTATCGAGACTCATGTCTCTAAGCATGAAAGATCATTCCACCTCTGATGGAGAAAGTCTCTCAGAGAAGATGAAGATGTGCAGTCTCTCAGTTGAGGCCACGACACATCTCATACTGTATAGAATTGAAAGATTGGGCGGCTCCTAGATAGCATGTCTGCTAGTATAGAGCGTTAACGTCTTCGGGATGTAGCCAGATTTTCCCCGACTATGCAAGAGGAATATGACACTCCAGTAAGTTCATATTGCTCAACCCTCAGATAATTAATGCTCCTAGACAGGAAGCCCTTCTAGTATAGAGCCAGCAATGAATTATCTTAAATCGTCTGAATATCCAGCAATATTCTACGAGCCATCGTCTGAATATCTAGCAATATTCTACGAGTCGTCAATTAATCGCCTAAATATTCAGCAATATTCTACGATTCCTCGTTATATTTCGTTACTTCAATCTATGGTTCTTCCCAGCAGAATTCCACAGGTTAGTAATAAATATTCAACGGAACATGCATCTGAGCATCGAATAAGCCCTGACAAAAATGGTGCAAGTGTGATTAGAAGATAATGCACAGACCAGCATTTTGAATGCACGAACGAGCATTTCAAAAATACGAACGAATGAGGAACCTATGCAAAATTGGAAGGGAAAATAATAATAAAATATTAAACAAAAGCGCCAAGGGACTAGGCTCACCAGCCGGCCAGTCATGCCGTGACTAGTCCCGCGCCCAATTTTATATTTTACCATGTTTTTACTATTTTCACGATCTCATGAAAATCCTCTCGTTCGAGTAAATTTCCTTTATTTCAAAGAAATTATCTAAATCACATGATTTTATCAAAAAATAATAAAATTAGGGAAAGGTGTCGCGGGACCGAGCACCAACCGGCCATGTCTTGGCCGTGGCCGGTCCCATACCTCACGTCTCCATTATTTTATTATTTCTCTTAAATTATGAAAATTCCTTGATTTTATGAATTTTCCCTAAAATCATGAAAATTACCTAATTTCATGTATTTTTATCTAAATCACATGATTTTATCAAATAATAATAAAATTAAGGAAAGGTGTCGCGGGACCGCCGGCCGGCCGGTCATGCCTTGGCCGTGGGCGGTCCCACACCTCACGTCCCACTATTTTATTATTCCTTCTCAAATTATGAAAATTCCTTGATTTTATGAATTTTCCCTAAAATTACCTAATTTCATGTATTTTCTCTAAAATCATGGAAAATATTAAAAAATTAGGAAAACTTGTGAGACCGGGCTCTAGCCGGCTGGCCATGCCCTAGCCGGTCGCACACGCCCATTATTTTATTATTATTTGGTGTTTGGTTTCCTGATTTCATGAAAACTCCCTGATTTCAACAAAATATCTTGGTTTTCAACAAATCCCTTTGATTTTATGAAAAATTATCTAAAATCATCAAAATTACATAAAATTGGGAAGAGTGCCTTGGGGTCCGCGTCCATTGGCCTTCCAGCCATGCCACGACCATTTCCGGTCCCACACTCCCATTCCCTATTTTATATTTTAATTTATGTCTCTCATCTCATGGAAGTTCCCTAATTTCGCCAAACTCTCAAGTTTCATGGAATTTCCCTTAAATCAGAGAAAAATACATAAAATAATATAAAACTGGGAAAAGCATGTGGGACCGCGTGTCACCCGGCCGGCCATGCCCTAGCCGGTCCCACACCTTGTGATTCCTTGTTTATTTATTATTTTCATCATCTCATGTATTTTTTGCCGGTTTCAGCAAAACCATGGATTCTGCATATATTTCTTTCCAAATGTTGCTCAAACGTGCATCAGAAAATATCAAAATTCTCAGGACTGAAGCACAGACACTATGGTGACACGGGCACATCCCCTTGACCGACCAAGGGTGACCCTGAGGCTTGCAAACAGCTGGCCCCGCATGTTTTAATGATTCTAACCTAATTTGCTCAGTTGCTCATATTAGGTTCGAATTCTTTCCAAAGATTGGAAGTTCGCTCAAACGACCATCTATTGGTTCCATGACCATCAAGAGACGGTCTCATGACCTCTTGGTCGGCCCCTCACATTTTCTACATCAGTTTTTATGATTTGTTGCTCACACGAGCATTATTTCAGTAAATGATTAAACCAGCATCAAATCATTCTTTCACCAACTGGTCCTCAAGAGACTTTGGTATTTTTTGCTCATTCGAGCATCGGGCGTTATATGGTGAACCCGTCATCCCATGTAGTCGGTCCCGTGTTGATTTGCAATAAATCATCATTTCGGTAAAATTAGGGTTTTGAATCCTGAGCTCTGCAGAAACGTGATTCTGTGCAGATTCGAACACTCTGATAATTTTATGTTGATTCCATGATTGATATTCATATTTATTTTGCTCGACCCAGCAGTCAGTAACTTAAATTAATATTTTATTTGGTCCAGCTACCAACAATTCATCAAAAGAACAATATTTGCTCGAACTAGCAATATTCGCTCGAACCGGAAATATTTATTCAATTAGCAATATTCGCTCAGACTAGCAATATTTGCTCAAATCAAAGAATATTGGTTCAACTACCAATATTCAACAATTTAGCAACACAGTTTTGCTCGTCTTAGGTTATAATGATACCTCGTCTCAGCACACGCATTAAATTCATGAGTTTCGAAACGTTTGTTAATCATGTTCAACTCAGCGCTACATGGACTCATCGTCCCATAAAGTCAGCAACTGACTCCACAATCACGAGATTTCAATCGTGTCACATGGGGGGATATTAACTAGGGTTTTGTTCTGGCGGTCTACGACACGTGTGTTCACCCACGACGAGAATGTGAGCAAGTCGTGCAATCAGTTGGAAGAGTCAGCAAAGTAGTGGGTGGAAAGTTAACCAAGTCTCCGCACGATGAGTAATTGGTTTTAACACGATTTCCCTATTTCCCACTCTCTGATTCCAGCAACTGTCACACTTCATGGGATCATGATGTTTTCAACTCCGGCATTATAAAATGTCTCTGAATCCTGATTGAAGAAGGAGGTTTTTTAGAACAATCGAACAACATTCTCCAAAATGAGCAATTTCTCATCAAAGTTCATACAGACAATCTTTCGTCTACACGAACTCACAGAAATTACTCTCAATTGAGAAAAATTCAATCATTCAGAACATTTTCACGTTGAATTCACAACACACCTACAATCTCAGATCACCATTGATCTCACGCATTTCTCAGCTTCCCTCCTACAGATCAACCCATCCTCTCTTGTGACCGAATTGACTCTGGAACGGCCATTGTTCTTGGTTTAGGCCGGAGTCTTACAGATTGATCTCTCGAACTTAAAGCACTCCCTTCTTGCAGTGCATCTGTATGAGGTTCAACATTTTGCTCGGTTCAAGGAGTCTCCACACGGTCGACTCTTTAATTTCGCAAAAACCAACAAATCGTTTTCCCCCACCAACAGATTGGCTACCACAGTGGGAGATTAATCTCTCAGTTGCAATCTCACGATTTCACAAGGATGGTCGGTCTAAGGAATGACTCTACATCTCCAGGTCCCAACCAGAATCTTTCGAATGGTAATGTCTCTCACACTCCTTCAAACAATTCTGGTTACAATGAATTATCATATTTTACAACTCCATTTATCTCCGTTGAACCGATGGATTGAGAAATCACAATCTTGGATGAATTTTCACGAAGACAAGAAGACTTGTCAAGAAACGTGGACCGGCTGAAGAGGGAAATCGATAGCCTGTTAACTTGGCTGGTACACGTGACGAGGATTTTAGGAGCAGAGATGGTGGAACCTCCAAATCCTTCGACTAGTAATCCTCCTCAGACCAACAGTTTCACCACATATGAGGAACCAGTGGAACAGGAAGTTGCACATTTGATCGAAAGTTTTATGTGAACTCATACACTTCTCTAAGGAGCAATGCACGGACACATTTGCTGCACTCAGCCAGATATCGTCCGATGTACAAATAACTTCACCAACCCCAGTAGTTGAAGAAGTTTCTTTGATGACTGGACATTCAATCGACAACATCACTTTTGGAGAAGAAGATCGCATGGCAGACGAAGGGCACAATCGCGCGTTGTACGTGACTGGCTTCATCAAAGGCACCGAATTTAGAAGAGATCTCATCGACACCGGTGCTTCCACCAACATTGTCACTATGAAAACTCTTATAATGGCCAGATTCCCGCGAGGTAAAATCATTCGCCATCTCATCCTAATGACAGGGTTTGAAGGAAGCTGAAGCCACACATATGGATACGCGTACATAGATTTGAGGGTGAGACCAATTCAATCAAAGGTGAAACTCCACGTGATCGAGCAAGAACCTGACTACCACATGATACTTGGGCGACCTTGGCTCCATGACAACAAGGTGGTTCCATCAACCTACCATCAATGCATGAAGGCTTTACTCAATAACAAGATCGTCTGCATAACTGCTTCATCATCTCCGTATGCTCTGTCATATGATGCGGAATTCATCGAGTCCCAAAGAAGCGCCCCTGAACCTCCTAAGAAAATCTACACTACTCCACTTCCAAGTTGGAAGGCTATTGAGGCATCTGCGGCGTCATCACCATCTTCAGAAGAAGAACCGGTCAAGTCACCTGTTGCACGGGTCAAACGTCGAAAAGATGAAACTACGATCCCAGGATCTAATTTTATGACCACTCATGACGCGGAAGGAAGGTTCATTTACCGGCGACGCAAAGATTAGCAATTAATAGGGGAGATTGATCAAGAGTCTCCTCGCACTGGCGAATCGTGTCAGAACGAACAACCACCTGAGGATGAAGTTCAGGAAGCTCCACAGCAGTTGCAAGATGGCACGAATTCTACCACTAATGATCTTGAGACAGTTAACATCGGCACAGAGGAAGATCCAAGACCAATCTTAATCAGTTTTGCGCTATCACCGGAAGAGCGCATAGGCCTGGTAGAGTTACTGAAGGAGTATCGGGATATATTTGCTTGGACGTATGAAGAAATGCCTGGTCTGGATGACAAATTGGTCACTCACCGTCTACATATCATTCCTGGCTCCAAGGATGTCAAACAACCACCCAGGCAGTTCAGGCATGAAGTCGAGGAACAAATCAAGGCCGAAATTCAAAAATTACTGGTAGCAGGATTTATCAAGCCTATTCAACACCCAACATGGCTGGCTAATGTCGTCCCAGTTAAGAAGAAAAATGGTCAAATCAGATGCTGTGTAGATTTCAGAAACCTGAATAAATGATGCCCGAAGGATGACTTTCTTTTACCAGACATTGATATGCTCGTTGATGCGACCAGCGGCCACGGTATGTTTTCATTCATGGATGGTTACAATGGGTACAACCAAATCAAAATGTTCAAACATGATGCCGCCAAGACCGCATTTCTTACTCCAATTGGGAATTTTCATTACACTGTGATGCCCTTTGGGTTGAAGAATTCTGGCGCCACCTTCCAACGAGCCATGACAGCGATATTTCATGATATGATGCACAAGCAAGTAGAAGATTATGTTGACGATGTCGTGGTGAAATCGAAATCTCGAACATCCCATCTATAAATTCTGAGACAAGTCTTTGAAAGATGCAGAGAATACAAGTTGAAGATGAATCCTATAAAATGCGCTTTTGGAGTTTCTTATGGAAAGTTTCTGGGATTCTTGGTCACTGCCGAAGGGATCAAAGTCGATCCGGACAAAGCGAAATCCATCTCCACCATGCCTCCTCCACGCACTGTGAAGGAACTGCAGAGCTTCATGGGTAAGGTGAATTACATCAGACGCTTCATACCAGGATTGGCTCAACTTATTGCTTCGTTCACCCCTCTGCTGAAGAAGGGAGCGAGTTTCAAGTGGACGGATATTCAGCAGGAAGTATTTCAGAAAATACAACAGATACTTCTATCACCTGCATTCATGAGGTCTCCAGTGCAGGGTCGACCGTTGATATTATACACAACCTCCAGTGATGTTGCTATTGGAGCACTACTGGCTCAAGAAGACGAAGAAGGCGTCGAGCATCCAATTTACTATTTCAACCGAACCATGAAGGATGCTCAACTCAGATACCCGAAAGCTGAAAGAGCATGTCTGGCGTTAGCTCATGCAATGCAAAGATTCAGGCATTATTTATTATCCAACAGAGTTGTGCTTGTATCCAAAGCTGATCCCATAAAGTTTTTACTCTCAAAGCCCGCTTTGATAGGAAGACCTGGAAAGTGGCTGCTTCAGATGTCGGAATTCGACATAGTATGTGTTTCCCCCAAAAACAATCAAAGTTCAAGCAGTAGCAGATTTACTAGCAGCGTTCCCAGGAGAAGATTCCGCGACATTACCAGATGACGTAGGAGAACTTCCAGGAATCTCAGTCGTTAAAGAAGAAACATGGTTGTTATACTTTGATGGATCCGTCACTCCTAGTAATGATACTGGAGGAGCGGGCATAGTCTTAGTCTCTCCATCAGGAGAGGTATTCTCTCACTCATTCAAGCTGGATTTCCACTGTACAAATAATTCAGCAGAGTATGAGGCCTTCTTGCTAGGATTATCATTAGCTAAACAAGCATGAGCAATGCATCTGGATATCAGAGGAGATTCAAAACTACTAGTCAATAAAATGAATGGGGTGTACTCTCTCAAAGAGATAACACTTGCTCCATTCAGGGCTGAAGCACAATGACTCCTGACTCATTTCGCCGACGCGACCATCACCCATACTGGCCGAACCAACAATAGGCATGCTGATTGCTTAGAAACTCTTGCCTCTAAGTTACAATTCGAAGGATCAGAGAAATCCATCATAGTGCAAAGACGAGCTGAGTCATCCGCGTGGCTTAATAAAACTGAAGGAGCTCAAGCAAATGACTGGAGAGAACCTATCACTCATGAACAAAGCAGCTCCATTACAGAAGGGACGATCAGCCTTAAAGAACTGAATAACTTCTTGTTGCTTCATGGGACCTTATACCATCGTAACCCGGATGCCTCTATATCACGATGCCTGGGTGATGAAGAAGCGAAAGAAAAACTCGAAAGTGTGCATCAAGAAATGTGCGGACAGACGCTGATGATAACACTTTATAGAAGACTCCAGAGACTCGGGTACTATTGGCCTTCCATGGAAGCACAATCAAGGACTTTTCAGGGAGCTTGTCCTAATTTTCAGACACCTCCTCATCATTTGGAAGTGCTAACACTCCTTCACGTCGGGGACTAGAGGCAGCCTTACATCGAATATCTTCGAGACAACAAATCGCCACCAGAAAAGAAAGATGCAATCAAACTCATACAAAGAGCTAAGAGATTAGTTTTTCTTGACGGAATCTTATAACGCAAAAGCTTTGGAGGATACTTGTTGAGATGCCTACCCGAAGATGAAATCCTGAAAGTCCTGAAAGAAACTCATGAAGGAGAACATCAGGGGAAAAAGAAATTGTTTCTCTAAATCCGCGAGAAATATTACTGGCCGACTATGGAAGATGATGCAGCCGCATACGTTCAAAAGTGCCATAAATGCCAGATTCACTGTAATCTCATTCATACCCCTTGTCTTCCATTACACTCTGTGAATAGTCCATGGCCTTTCTATATCTGGGGACTTGATATCATCGGGAAGATCAACCCAGCATCCTCAAAGCAGCATGAATACATCATCATAGCTACTGAATATTTCACTAAGTTGGTCGAAGCAATCCCGCTCAGAGGTACCACAGGGGTAACTATTGCAGCCTTCATAATGGAGCATGTTATATATAGATTCGGCGTCCCTAAACATATCATCACAGATAATGGGACTCCTTTCGCCAACCAAGATGTCGAGAAATTGCTCAAGGAGTACGGGATTAAACATATCTTCTCCACACCATACTACCCCCAAGGAAATGTCCAAGCAGAGAGTACCAACAAAACTTTGATCCGGATTATCAGTCGAACAATTCATGACAATACACGATTGTGGCATGAGCAACTTCCCATGGCTTTGTGGGCTTACAGAACTGCACCAAGAAGCTCAATTGGAACGTCACCGTATTTGCTCGTCTATGGGGTTGATGCTATACTCCCAGCCGAGATAAAAATTCCTTCAGCAAGGATTGCAGCGGCTAGTGGAATACGATGGGATGAAGCTGAAGTGTCCAAGTCAAGAGTTGCTGAACTAGACATGCTTGAATAAAGGAGAGCTAAAGTATAAAAGTACGTGGAGGCTTATAAACAGAGGATATCCAGGGCTTACAAGAAAATGGTAAAACCCCGAACTTTTCAAGTAGTATATTTGGTATTAAAGACGGCAAAGCACATTCAACAAGATATGTATGCTCCCAAATTATCTCAGAAATGGGAAGGGTCGTATGTTATCATCAAAGCGGTGTCTAGTGGATACTACAAAATTTTAGCAATCAGTGGAGGAAAGGAAGGAAATGTTATCAATGGCAAATGGCTCAAAGCCTATTACGCTTGATCAACAACAGATAATTAACCTTTATTTCAAATACATCTCAAATATAATCTATTTCCTTAAAAGAGCATGCAAGATGCTCATTTATTCATCAAATATTCATCAATTGAACAAAACTCCTCATGCTATCAGATTGTTCTACCTTGTCAGAAACCTACATTTCAACTCTCCTGAATATTCACTCAGAGCAAACCATCCAGCAATGGATAATCCCTGTAGGAAACCCTGTCGAGTTTCTTCTGGAAGATCCTAGTCTTTGCCTTCAAATCCTCAACCGCCTTCTCGACCCTCACTGACTCCAAAGCCAGTATCTTTTCCTCCTCCAATAAAGCAGTGGTCATGGAAATCGCATCAGCATCCTACGACTCCTTATGGATCTTAATTATCTCAAGATGACGGCGAAGCCAGCTCAGATTGAATCGCAATATCTCACAATTGGAAAGCATCTCATCCCACTTGTGTAGTTCCTGATTCTTGACATCTCGCAGGTGCATTTGGTTCATTTCTTCAATGATCGGTAGCAGCCCTGTAACTGTAGTCAGGAGGGTGGGTATAAAACCTTTCCACACTTCTGTAGTGGCAATATGCCCATAATTTTTCTAGATCTTAGTATACAGAGGTGCATGGCACTTGGGAATGACTAATACACCAACCACCTCATTATCTGGGAAAGTGTTAATCAATGAAGCTTCAAACAAGAACCCACTTGTCGGGTATTCACGGGCATGAACACTGTCTTCTGTCTCCACGGATTCTGCAGAATCTTCACATGCTTGATTGCTACTATCTTCAACCTCGACCACAGTCACGGACTTTACACTCCTTCTCCTTCTAGCATCAACAACGACACGAACATCCGTCTGTGATGAACGGGGAAGTGTTTAATTTCGCCTGAATTAGACATGGTAAAATTTCAAAAATTATAAGATTGCTTAGAGATGATCCAGTCTCGGCAGGAGCCGACCTATATCGGGCATGAGTTCTAGCAGTCCGCTTGGGCCTTGAATTGTGAGAAGAAAGATTCTTCTGGTTATCGTGCAAAAAATCATCTTCTACGATCAGTAACCTCAACTGAACGGGATGGAAAAGATATGCAACTTACCAAGATGGCGCTTCTACTCCATGTTTTGACTGAAGTCCGTTTTGAGAAGAAGTATTATCAGCAGACATGATATAAGAGGTATGATGATCGAAATTTCTTCGGAGATGAAACTAACTTAGGAATGGAGGAGATATTGGCGCAAGTGATAAACCCTAAATCTACAAAGATATATACAAGATATGGCAGACACTTATCTCCGATTCATTTATGAGTTTTACTGAAACCCTAAGTCTTTAACAAGGTCAAACTGGAGATGCGGAAGTAAAATAGTGCACTGGGGACTGACCAAGGTTAATTGTGAGCGGCAAGTCAGACGGCCCCATGTATTATACATCTTATGTTTGGATATTTTCATTAGATGAAGAACCACAAGGGTTAAGGGAGATTATAATGAGTTCGGCATGAAGAGTGGCTCGGTTTGCTTAATTCAATTAAGAAGAACTTGCATTAATAAAATCTCTCATTCAAAAGGAAGACCTAAATACTTCAACCAAGTTGTTCGAATGAAGACATCTACTACGAATATTGAGAGTATTCAAATACTAAAAAAAAAGAAAAAAGAGATCGAAAGTAAAGCTATTCGTCAGATCCATCTGAGTTGTCAGATTCGTCATCACTGTCTTTCTCAGAGTTGTCATCACTATCCTTCTCGGAATCCTCTTCTTCATAATCACTGTCATGACTATTAGTGACGTCTGGATGAGCATAAAAATCATCATATGAATCTTCTTCCGCTTCAGCTGCAATGTTCATGGGACTTTTGAATTCTGTGGCACACTGATCAGGCAAACCCCAGGCAGTTTCTTCTTCGGAAGAATCAACATCAGAATCAAAGGGTACCCCGTCCAAGAATTGGCGTTTTTCCTCAGCTCTCTGTATTTTGCGCCGGATTCGATCCTTTGTGCGCTGATGAGCATCTTTCTCATCGTCTTCGACTTTTCTTTTCATGAGTTCGGAGAAAGTAACTCTCTGCTCATTCGAGGGTACGCTGGTCTTTGCTCCCTCATCACGAATTACCTTGGCTCTCGGTTTAGCTATGGGAGCTTTGGGATCTTTGTCAGAACCGGAGGAATAACTACGACCGCTGGAAGCCGACATTTTATGAAACCAGGAGCATGGAGTTATCGACATGCAGATAAATTCATCCAAAAAATGGTAATTCTTGAATCTTACCTCTTTCAATTTCACTATCAATAGCGGTTGCAATACAAGAGTTAACACACGAAATCAATTCGTTCCTTGAAATCTGCAATAACGAACAACGCTTCATTAGTGCATAAAAAATGATTTTCTCATAAAATCATATACATAATTTTCATAATGTGAACATTCACACAACTGAACTATGATATTTACAATAAGACATGACTTCATCA
>NC_039362.1:11980456-11996170 GCF_003573695.1 Papaver somniferum | reverse complement strand
ATGCAACAACCAAAGATAGTCAAAGCTAAAAACAGCAAGTAACCTCTGTAATTTTAAGATTAGGATCAGGGGAAATAACAGTCCTGGCAGTATACTCAACACGTTTTCCACACAAGTTCCCACGAAAGCGCCCCTGTTTCCCTTTGAGACGTTGGACGAACCCTCGTAATGGTTTTGAGGACTGCATCATACTTAGGGGGACACCACGGACTTCGCTATTAATATATTGTGCAACCTCAACTTGGAGTAGTTCCCAATCACCCTGCAAGTCGAGTAATAGTGTTACTATGATTAGAGCATAAAAGACATTCATCAGAACCAAAGAAACAAGAAGCAGCAATTTTTCTAATCAGACTATTGTGATAATAGTTTGAAAAATGTCGCAAGAAACTGAAAAGTAAACAATAAGCCATGTTATGCTCTGATCCGTACCAAACATTGGGAAGTGGACTTCTTGCCATCTAAGTCTTGTCGGAGGGAAGCATTTGTTTGAATAATGGTATTAAGTTTAGAAGTGATATCATCTTCGTTACTGCGGCAAAAGCAAATTGATAATCAATTCACTAATTAAGCACATAGAATAAATTATCACGAGTAACTCAAACAGCAGCACTAAAGACATAAATGTTCAACCATGTATAACCAACCTTCTTCCTCCATCTACAAAAGAAGAAGGACGGATAGCTGTAGGAGACACCAAAATGTCTGTAATAATAAGTTTCTCAGGCCTATCACTGAGATATAGTAGTTCACAGTCCTGCAATACGAAGATAAGGAATATTAACAAACAGAAAAAAAAAAAAAAAGTGCAAGGAATAGAGAATGAAGCTAAAGAATCGTGTCATATATCTTGCTTGAGAATTTTATCTCGAAAGGCCATTTTATGTACCCAAACCATCATCAATAAAAGCTTATACCTGGTCCAGTATTCTTTTAAAGAGACCAAGAACTCTAACAGGGTTAAGAATTTGAATACGTGTCCCAGAAAGTGCTGCTTTGCATTCTTTATCTGTGTCATCCGTAAATTTTTTGCTTCGGTCATGAATAATACCCATAACTGTTCCTGCTTTTTTCACTACAGCTGCAAGTACAAATTTGGCATACGAATTTAGTGACGACCATACTTATCTTGAAAATAATCACCTTTGCCATGTGCCCATGACCTTAATCATGTTTCAATATGTTAAACATTAGTTTCTATTCATTTATTCGAAGAGTTTCCCGATTCCCCTAAACTGACAGAAAAGGTCAGCAGAAACAAGCTCACAGACAGGTTGGGGAAGTGCAGAGTCTTATGCACCCACCAAAATACCAATTAGCTAATTCAGAGTCTACAATGCGGCCTCAATTGCTCGAGACTGATGGTTCGATGCTGTGTGCACAGAATTATTATTTAATACTTATATTTATTTTAAACATAATTATTATCCAGTAAAGCATACTACTTTTACAATGTTTGAATAAAGTACAAACAGAAATTATGTGAGATTTGGTATATGCTGTGTTCTAAAGAACTACTACAATTTGATGATCCATTTTCCATTGTTCGCCTATCCTCACAGAAAAGTGCACGAACAATATTACACAAATGTTTCTGTGTGCAACATTGCTAGTTCCGACTCTACCATCAATGAAGTAAGATAAGTCTCTATCATCAATGTATTAAAAAAGGGATAGAAGGCAAACCATTGATGTATCCGCATCTGCTGCATGTTTTGGGTTTACAACTTTTTAATATCGCCTTGGCTGTGGCAGTCTTCTGCAAAGCCTCCGCTTTGGGATTCCTCATCTTCTTTAAGTAACTTACACGTTCTTTCTCCGACAGTAGTATTCGAGCACATGACTGTAACAGATACAAAATTTAGTACATACCAATGAGTAGCTAATGTATAATGTAAATATGGAAAAACCGTGACCATAATGTGAAGCAAGCAAAACATAATCAAATTGCAGAATTACCATACCTTACATATGCATTTAAGAATATTAAGAATCGCATTGAAGTATCCAACATTGAACACCAGAAGGCAAAGATGCAAATATCCATAATGTCCTGGGCAATTTGCAAAATCGCCATGGCATGTTTCACAAATGATACCCATTTTGCTACCAGCAGGACCCTGAAATCAACCACATAGTTCAAGCATACGTCATGACCACAAGACAAAACCATAATTGGCTACACTATACAAGTTGTTTAAAAGAAATACAACATACCATACGAGAATCGAGCAATGCATTCTTCTTAGGCTTTATGTTTTGATCATAAAAACCACTATCATACACTTGAACTTCAGAAGCTTTCATGATTTCTGGTCCAGACATCATTGAGAACTTTATACTTTGACTGCAACAAACAAAAATCAATCAAAACAATTTTCAGGCTACAAACAAAAACAGACTAAAACAAAAGTAAAATAATGAATTGAGCTTACATCTTCCTAGGTCCAACATCTTCGACATACGGTTGCTTCGTAAACTGGAATTGAGCTTGAGCTTCTGATTGTCTTGCAGTCGTCGCCATTGTTACTCTGATCAATCACTTGAATGAAGAACAAAAAAGGGAGGCAGAAGAACAAAAACAGAAATTGTTGATCTCGTAAAACCCTAGAAAGAAAAATATTTTTATTCTCTCACCGAAAGCAGCAATTATTATATTTATACTACAAGATGCTTTCCAATGTCAGCTTTTTGATTATAAACTAGAAATAGAAAATCGTTTCTGGTGGTGTGGGACTAATGAAAATAAGGAACACGGATCGTTAAAATGAATTTGGGCCAGTTATCGATCAATTTCTTAAACGGAAGAAAAACAAAAAGAAAAATGTTTTTTCGTTGTCTGGATTCAATTTTCATTTTTGGGCCGACGGAGCGAAGCGTGGGAGGACCTTTATATGTAACCCTGGTATAAGGGCGGCAAGTGTGATAGCAATGTCCTTCTAATTGGTTAGGGGTGTCCTATAGGGGTATAAATTGACTAGATCACCCTTTTTGCTTTAAATGGACTAATTTGTCCCTCCTTTTTAAATTGAAAAGACTGAATTGTCCTCCATCGTATTTAAACCTAATTATGAGTAGAGTAAAATCAAAATCAGTTTTTTTTCTTTCATCTTCTCTACTCCTCCATTGTAACCATAAGGGAGCTTCCACCATTAAAACTTCATCGATTAATCGGCGATTCCCAACAGTACTAATCGTTGATTAAAGTCTATAATAGAGATGATGAGGAAGAAGAAAGTTGACGAAGATTCAACCGCCTCCAATCAACAAAATCCCTCAACCGGTGAAGAACCCCAATTCCAAACTCCTCAAGTTGAGAAATCAGGATTAATGACTTATATGAGGTATGTAATCAAAAACCCAGTTAATATTTTGTGTATTCTGTTAAATTCAAGTGTATTCTATATCAAAAATTAGGTTTTTAGGTTCAAAATTTGAATTTGAATTCTGGAAATGAGGTTTCTGCGGTTGGTATTGTTTCAATTACCAACCGTATCTGAACTATTTGATGCATATACGGTTCGTAACAATTGAAGTCATCAAAAATAATGAACCGTGTGTTCTAGTGTTTGAGTTTTTGTGTATATACGGTTGGTACGGGACACCCTATTACGAACCGTATTCCTTCATGCATGTTAATTTTGTCTAGTCGGTTCGTAACTATGAGTTCGTAACCAACCGTATGTGTTGTACGGTACGTAATGTGTGTTGATTATCAACCCTACTTTTGAGTTGTGCGACGTGTAGAATTTCACTCTACGGTACAAGAAATTATGAACCGTATTATAGTTACGGCTCGTAAGTATCATTAGTCTCCAACCGTATGTCATCCTAATACTCTAACCACTTTCAAAGTTGTTATACGGTTGGAGACGAAACCAAAGTTACCAACCGTATGTCATCCCGATGCTCAAACCAATTTCAAAGTTGTTATACGGTTGGAGACGAAACCAAAGTTACCAACCGTTTCTTTTACACGGTTTGTAACTTTGAAAAATTATGAACCGTATCTTTTATACGGTTGTTCTTGAGATCTCATTACCAACCGTATGTTTTGTTTTTCAATATATATTGATTTTCTTTGTTTGTATCTTGTTTGTTCAACCTTTAATAAATCATACAAATGTATTGCTTGTGTAGGAATCCTGATAGGGTTAAGAATAAGTGAGGGAATAACTTAACTCTGATTGATCATACACCCACCCCTCGCGGTGAAAAGCATTTAGGGTTAGATCATAGAGGTGACCATGTGAAGAAGAAGAATAAGTTTGAGATTAGGTTAAGAGAACCATCCGTAAGTAACTCTGGGGTTGAATTAGAAGGAGGTGAGCATAATGATCAAAAAATTGAAGAAGAGGAAGTAATTCCTCATGAATCCGGTGAAGAGGAGGAAGAAAAAGGAAATAATGAAAAGGAGGGAGAGGAAGAAATTGATGAAGATGAGGAAGAGAAAGCAAATGATGAAGAGGGAGTACAAAACAAGGGAAAAGAAATTGTCGTAGATACAACTCTACCTCGAGCCAAACCAGTTAAAGAAAAGAAGCCGAGAAAGGAACCCGCACCAAAAGGGTTGCATATTCCTACAGGAAAAGATTTGATATTTCTACATAAGAAGAATGGATGTCCCTGGGGCGAGGCACCAGATAAGTCCTCAATCTTATTTGGTTATACCAATTCCTGGGCCGCAAAAGTCTGTGCGACTAGGGTATGTTTCTCTTAACACATTGTTATAATTTATTTTGATTTTTTTTCGTTTGTATTTATGTATATTTCATTAATCTTAGTTTAAAAAAATATGTTTGTATTTTTTTAAGGACCATGCAAGGGCAAACGAATTGCTCAAGCGTCAAAGGGCTGGTTATTGGCCAATAGGTGAAGAATGTGGTGATGTTCGTACTCTAGTGGCAGCTTCAGGATTAGGGCCTGGAATTGAGCATAACCAATCGGAGTATGATAGTGTTATAGTCTCTGCCTTCAGGGAACGATTTTGGCCAGAAACCGATACGTTTCATCTCCCATTTGGAGAGATGACAATAATACCGGACGACGTGAAGCAAATTTTTCCGTAACAGTGATAGGCACATTTTTGTGTCTTATATAATCTCAATTGTATATATTATTAGTGCTCGATTTTATATTTATTATGGCTTTTTATGTCCCTGTAGGTATTTTTGGAGAAATAAGCTTTTGCGGCGAAATTGGCTCGAAAAACGGTTTTTGTGCTCGTGGGAGAAAATTACTATACAAACTCTAACTTTGGATAAGGGGTGACCCATTTCGGGCATGTGCTAAAGGGACACCAGAACTGGATAGGGGGAGGTCATCTTCTTCAAAATTCAAATGCAAAAAGATTTGGCGGGAAAAGAAACTTCACGTCTGCAGATTTTGGACGTGAAGCTTTGGGAAGTTTTAAAGAGATTCAACACCGGAAATTGATTGGGCTGGACTTCTCATGGCTAGACAAGTTTACTAGAAGCAATTGGATCGATCGAATTGGGCTGGAATGGCCGGAAAAGGGAAACATAGGTGAATAAGGAAACACGGTCCTGTTGGGTTTGTTTTTGGATATTCAGAGAGATTAAAGGCAAGAAATTCGTTCCAAAGGTACATATTCTATCTAAGGAAGAGTTTGATATAAGTGGGAGAGATCAGAAATGCGTAAAACAATTTCTGGAAGGAATTATTGCCGTGACTGCCAAGGAAGGAAAGAAGAGATTTCGAAGCGATTTGGGTGAGATTTAATCGTCCTGTGGTGTATAAAAAGATTTTTTGGGTCATGTAGAAGGGGTGTCGAGAGTTTGGGGTCAAGAGGAGAGCTCAGGAGGCGAGAATCAGTGATTACAGGAAGCATGTCTCTGCTGCTGCTGAAGAACAAGCGTTGCAACGAAGAACAGCGTCTCAAATTAGCAACATTGCTACAGTATTTCTGTCTGTAACAGCTGAACAACCACATTTATCTTCAGTTAGCCACACCTCCTGTAACAGTGAACTCTGTAACGCCAGTACGTCGTTGCATATTCACTGAATCATATCACCTCTTCAATAAAAACAACTTTTGACCCATGATTTATTCTTTTGAGCCTGTTTTTGATATGAGAAGCTAAACCCTAACACTAGGATGACGGAGGAATCCCTATTTCACACATGTGGTAATTCTAATATTTCTTTTATGACTATTTGCATTGATTTTTAATCGATTTATGATTTTTATTGAAAGGGTGTGATTTCGTTTGATGGTGTATGCTTGGTCTATGTATTTTTGATACATCATGCTTTTGATTTACAGTCATTGCTTTTCAAAAATCTATTTTTGGCAAGGAACAAGAGTCCATATTTTTATTATTTGAACTATAATTGATTGGAATTATTATTTGAGTCGCATGAATGGGATTTGGTGGAATCCTGAGTCTCAGTACCTCTCGATACTGTGACAACTTATTGTATATATTTTATTAAGTCTGAAATCGAATCTTACAAGTCCGAGTTTGAACGATACTCTACTTACCACTTTAAAATTACATCAAACAGTAAGATTCACATAGACCCTCATCTGAGCACGAGGGCGAACTAGAATGATGAATAGATGTTTCCCTGTCCAAAGCTCTACTGGTTGTGAAAAACCATTTCGCTTCAATTAGTTCAAACAGAAGTTTTATATGAAAAACTAAGGAACAACTCAAAACAACAACCTTTTTTTTTCATGTTGTTGTTTGAAAAAGCATATACACAAGACCACAGTTAATAAGGCCAGCTAAGACTACTAGCATCTAAGTGAAAAAGATTTTACAAGCCCGGGACTTTTTGCAAAAAACTGACTGAGAAGTGAATCCCAACTATTGTGCAAAAAGGAAGCTGCGCTTGGCATTTTCATCCATTTGAACCACATATCCGCAGTCATGGAATCTAATGATTAAAAGGTGCAATGAATATAACAATGTTTTTTTCTAACTTAAATATGGAAAAATCATGTTTCTGACACGTTTTATAAGATGTTTGTTTGTTTGACAGCATTGAGTTCTATACAAATAAGATTATATTTATGCATTTTGAAACGTGTTATATATTCGATAGAATGGAGTGTTGCATGAAAAAGATTGATATCCCATACACATGGGAGGTTAAGGGAAATACTTGAGGTTCTTCATAACCAAAGCAAAAACTCAGAGAGAAATTAACCTTGAACAATAGCATCATAACAGTTGTTATTCATAATACATTGACAAGCACGAATAGGTACGAAACACAAAGAATAAGAATGGTGATCAAGATATCTGTAACTGTGCATAACAAAGCCTTGTCTAACCTTAATTAAAGCTGGTGCTGGCAAATCAACAGATTCCGTTGCGTCACCCATATAGGTACACATAAGCGCAAAGGATGCACGATCATAGAATGTATCCCTCCGTGTAATGAGAAAGGAAGATGTTAGAAAATCTTGAGTAGATGTGACCAAAATTTCTCCATTTTTGGGTCAAGATATCTGTAACTGCGCATAACAAAGCCTTGTCTAACCTTAATTAAAGCTGGTGCTGGCAAATCAACAGATTCTGTTGCATCACCCATATAGGTACACATAAGCGCAAAGGATACTCGATCATAGAGTGTATCCCTCCGTGTAATGAGAAAGGAATATGTTAGAAAATCTTGAGTAGATGCGACCAAAATTTCTCCATTTCTATGTGTCCACAAGTTATTTTGCACCTGCAAACAATTACAGGGATGTAGAGGAAAGTTATGTGGACAGTTTATTGAAAAGGAAATAAAATAACTAGGGATGTGTAAGTGCTTGATAATTATTCTAGAAATACACACTCAAATTTGATTATAACATTGAAGGACACGGAGGAGGGAGATGAACACAAAAAGGGTACAAACCTCAGTCTGTACGCCAATTTGATGGTTCAGAATAACTGGTGTGCAACCTAGAAGGCTAAGCAATTCCAATATAGAATTGAAATATGCAATTAAATATCAACCAATTCTAAGCGTTTGACCCTGGTCAAGGTCAAAACAGCAACTGATCAGTATAAGCATTATCATACTCATGCTTTGCAGGAATGTAACAAGACATGTGAAAAATTCTACATATGCATCAATAAAAGTTTGTTATGGACTTGCTTGCAAGAAGTCAAAAGCTGATGTAAAAAAAAACTATCTATAGTACATTTACAGTCTTCATCAAACGTTTACATGTTAGCAATCAGTATCATCCATGCACATCATGAAAGCATTCAGTCGGCTAATTGGTTTCATATCACAATGTTACTATTAGATTAAACAAGAAATTGAATTTCTTAAAAGAACTGAACTAAACACGAATGAGAAGCACCAAAAAGTTAACTAACAATTGTTAGTGAAGGTATATCGGAATGAAATTAAACAACACTGTCAGTCCCCTAACTATATCTACTAAGAAACAAGCTGCCCAAAAATCAACCAGATGCAGGAAAGTTACAATAGAATTCATTGGAGAATTCATGTGCAATTCACTGCAAACAAACATCAGATAATTTAAATCGATATGAAGTTCTGAACATATAAAGATAAAATAGTCACAAATCTAACAAAAAGGAATATCGACAACCAAATAGAAACTCACAACAATATCTGAAGGACAAAGTTTGAGCAATTACCCCCATCAGCATGAGAGCCTCTGTGCGAGCCTCTTCTGTTTGAGGAACATGCATATTTATCTCATCACCATCGAAGTCAGCATTGTATGGATTATAAACAGATTCATTGAACCTCAATGTTCTCCAAGGAATTATTTTCGCCTACAAGCATTTCCCAATAAATCAACATGAGACGAAGAGAACAAAGAAACACAAATTAAACAAAGTGTAACATTCAAACAAGATGTTGATGCAAATACCCTATGCCACATTATAGACATGCGATGCAAGCTAGGCTGACGATTAAATAACACAACATCCCCATCCTCCAGATGCCTTTCTACAATATCACCAAATTTGAGTCCATAAACATGATTTTTTTCGTCTATAACCACGATCCAGAAGCCTGCAGAAGGATCAGGTAATTCAATTACCACGGAAAAATTTAATGAAAACAGGATAACACACTATAGAAAACAAAATACAACAGTACTTAGATATTCTTATGTGCAATCAACGGTACTTAGATATTCTTAGGTAATTCAACAGTACTTACATATTCTTAGATATACTCAGTACAATAGCACATACGTCATTGAGCCGTCAGCAGATATAATAGATTTTGCTCCTGGATATTTATAAGCACCATTTACCACATATTTCCTTAACTTCTCTATGTTTTGATGGGACACTAGTTATGGGTATGTTAAGGTTTGAGCAACCAATATAAGTATGCCCACCTAAAAACAGACAGAAAATACAAACCATTCATCAGATGTGTTAGCCAATTATGTGCACAAACAAAGATAGTATGCAACAACTAAAGAAAGTCAAAGCTAAACACAACAAGAAACCTCTGTAATTTTTAGATTGGGATCAGGGGAAATAATAGTCCTGGCAGTATATTCAACATGTTTTCCACACAAGTTCTCACGAAAGCGTCCCTGTTTTCCTTTGAGACGTTGGACGAACCTTCGTAATGGTTTTGAGGACAACATACTTACCGGGACACTGCGGACTTCGCTATTAATATATTGTGCAACCTCAACTTGGAGTAATTCCCAAGCATCCTGAACAAGTCGAGGAATAGTGTTATTAAGATTAGAGCATAAAAGACATTCATCAGAACCAAATAAACAAGAAGCGGTAATTTTTCTAATCAGACTATTGCGATAATATTTTGAAAAATGTAGTGAGAAACTGAAAAGCAAACAGTAAACCATGTTATGCTCTGATCTATACACTTCTTGCCATCTAAGTCTTGTCGGAGGGAAGCATTTGTTTGAATAATGGTATTAAGTTTAGAAGTGATATCATCTTCGTTACTGCCGCAAAAGAAAATTGATAATCAATTCACTAATTAAGCACATAGAATAAATTATCACGAGTAACTCAAACAGCAGCACTAAAGACATGAATGTTCAACCATGTATAACCAACCTTGTTGTTCCTCCACCTACGAAAGCAGGACGGACGGATAGCTATAGGAGGCACCAAAATGTCTGTGATAATAAGTTTCTCAGGCATGTCACTGAGATATAGCAGTTCACAGTCCTGCAATACGAAGATAAGGAATATTAACAACAGAAAAAAAAGAAGTGCAAGGAATAGAGAATGAAGCTAAAGAATCGTGTCATATATCTTGCTTGAGAATTTTATCTCGAAAGGGATTCACTACCATTTTATGTACCCAAACCATCATCAATAGAAGCACATACCTGATCCAGTATTCTTTTAAACAGACCAAGAACTCTAACAGGGTTAAGAATTTGAATACGTGTCCCAGAATCTTTCGTTCCAGAAAGTGTTGCTTTGCATTCTTTATATGTGTCATCCGTAAATTTTTTGCTCCGGTCATGAATAATACCTTAAGTTAACATTCCATTTTTTTCAAATCAATTCAAAAATTTCACTACTGCTCAATAACAACATAATCAAGCTTTTACATAGGAGAACATCGAATTCAATCCTTTATAACTAAATTCAAAAACCCAAAATCAACAAAATCAATGAAAATTAAAATTTCATACCTTGCGTTGATTTGTTGATGAAATCTCCCAAAAATATCACCAAATATTTTAGGCTAGAAAACACTAAATCATCTTCAATCAACCCATGAGAAGTGATGTTCTATGGGAGGATTAAGAGAGAAAGTAAGAAAAGAGAAGGAGTGTGGCATCTGTAACATTTAGGGGTTCTCCTGACCACGCACTTTGAAACCGCAGGTTGACCGGTCAACAAGGTCAATACGCTGTTAGGAACTGCCGTATTTGAGTTTTCCAATGACACGCAGTTAGAAAATGCGTGCTGTGCAGATTCAAAACGCGTATCTACTATGAATCTCGGATCCCCACTACGCCCGGGCGATGTATTTTGGTGACGTGGATCCAAGAAAAAGCTTGAATCTTGGATTACGATTAGACCCGGCCTTAGTCACAATAAATTTGAGTACTCAAAGAAGAAGAATTATCTCAGCATCCTCACTTCCATCTTAAAATATGTATACTTCATGCTCATGTTTTCGATCATGGACTCGGTAGGTTTTCCTCTATCAGTAGAACCAATTGCAATTTACGTGGACGACGTCCATTTGCTGCAGTTTTCTTTGAATCTCGAGCACTTGCTAGCTGAGTTTTACTTGTATGGAGCACTGGGTTGTGGTCTTGATAAAGTCGCTCCGGAATTAGTAATGGGCGGACCACCGCCGATTGGAGCACAGAAAGCTAATCTTCCTAGTTTAATTGGGGGCCATAACTTCTAATTGGGGGCCATGCACTACGGGACAAAAAAGGTCACCCAATCCTAATTTGGGTCACCCCTTAAAAAAATATTTTCTAAATGGCAAAACTGCCCTTATATGATTAGTATTAGGAATTAATTAGTTTGATTAGTGTGGTAAGTGTATTTAGATTAAAATCTGATTTTAGGAAAAAAATTATGGAAAATGTGTTTTATGTGTTGAGAAGAAGAGGAGGAGTTTTGAGAGGAAAACCTAGGGTTTTTACAAATGGGTGATTCAAGTAGAGGGAATGAGATTGGTGAAGCTTCAAATAACAACAATGATTGTGTTGATGGTAAGATTGTCTCAACTAATGATATGGGTTGGATGTTTGATGAGGAGATGTTGATAGAGGAAGGCATGAACAATGGTTGGAATGAAGATCCCATTGCTCAAGATGAAGGAACCAACACTCAAAATGAGGAACCCCAAGGCCAAAACAATCAGGTAAACTTCCTATACTCTTCAAATTGTCTGAATGGTGCTCCAAGTGGTCGAATCATCCACGCTATGGAAAAACTCAGAGAAAGGGTCGTCATAGTTGGGGGGTGTATACCCAAACGACTCTCTGAGGTCGTCAGTATTTTGACACTACCAATAACGACCCAAACCTGCAACTTTTCCAGGTTATGAAAAATCGTTAGGGTAGTGTGCTAAACATTGACGACCCTTTTTAACTAGGTCACTTAGAGTCGTTCTGTTGTTTTGTTTACACATAGACGACTCTAAAACCAAAACTCTCTGTAAAAAGTAACACTTAGGGTCATAATACATGTATCCATATGAAATGACGATCCTAGCTATCAATTACTAATTTCTTTTAGAGTCGTTAGTTTGATTAGTTATATAAAGTAACGACCCTTGCACTAGATTCTCATAATTTTTGATTTCATAGAATCATTTCATTGAATCGTAAAAGGCATACATCTCGCATAACGTTGCGTTGAAGGAAATGAAATACAATAGATAATAAAGGTGCACTTATACACTTAATCATATATGGCGTAGTTATATCTAGTGCCATCCAAGATAAAGTAGCAATCGTGGAGCTCAAACTTTTCCCCACGAAGCTCCTCGTAATAGCGATACGCCTTCCCCAACTGAAAATGCAAATATACTTAGTTAGTATCGATCAAAGCTTTTTATAAGTTTTACCTCTTATTCAAATACTTACTCTTACAACACTCAGCATATCCGGAAAGGCTTCCCTAACAGCCTTAAGTTCTCTTTTCAAAACATCACACTCGAATTGTATCTTCTGGAACCGTTCCTTGACTTGTTTCAAAGACCTTGAGTTGCAATTTCCGTCCATCCCACAAAAACGATGAATACGCGGTTCCACCAAGCATCCGATGTTTCATCAATGTCTTTGTCTAGACTTTCAAAGTGGTTAGTGACTGTTTTCCAAGCTCTTGTAATGGCACAATTCTATTCATTAGTGAATGGAGTCATGATGTTTCTCTTTTTTTTTGCTCTTAAATGTAATTAAATGAGAAGGAGAAGAGGAGGTTGATAATTTGGGTTTTGATATGGAATAGGTGAGATATGGGCCTCTGTATATAAAATGGAGCGACCAAACTGCCTCAACCACATTTGTTTGAGTTAAATTCAAAAATAAATGCAACCACTAACATGAATCGTTAATCCGTAAAGATTAAAACCAAATGACTCTTCATATGTACCAGAGAACGACTCTTAGAGTCGTTATTTTATATGTATACAAGGTGGCGATTCAAGGTGAAAACTGGGCAGAGTTGGTTATATCTATCAATGTAGAGTCGTCACTTTATAAAAAAGAGTCGTCATACGTCGAGAAAAGGGTCGTTTTTCTACAGAAAATCTGGGTGACGACTTAAAGAGTCGTTCACCTGTAAATTATGTTGACGACTGTCTGGGTCGTCATATTAACATCTTACAGAGTGACGACCCTATACTGATTTTGTTGTTCTTTTTCTGTAGTTGGTTGTACGGGTGAGCTCTCAACCTGAACCCCTCGACACTGTCAGCCCGAATACCTCCCAAGCATATATGACCGATTTGGTACGTTTTTATTGTTTGAGTCAATGTATATCCATACGAAAATTGTTTAATTAGTGTTTTATAATGAACGTGTTATTTGTTTAATGTAGACGTGGAAAACAAAGGTTGAGGTCAAGGAATGGATTATTTCCAAGGCAAAAGAGAATATGTGCGTAATTGTTCAAATCAAACAATTAGGGTGGCCTATGGTGATTGGGAAGACTACACCAAGGAGTGGACAAATCAGTACGAGTATGGAATGAACCTTTGGAATGCTATGGGACCAACCCCGGTTTACGTAGACATGGGCGATGAATCGTGAGACAAGATGTACATTTAAAACTATGCATTGCATTTTTAAGCATACTTTTTGATAATGGTTGTATCCTGAACCCTAATATTTGTATTTTGAAGAGTGCCTAATGAATACAATGCGTTTTATCTTGCGGCATAAGAATCAGTTAAACTTATGGATGTTTTCCCAACTTGGAGCCGTCATTAATATATATAGAAACCCTAACGACTCTAATGGTCCAAATTAGGTGGTCTCCTGGAAGGTTTTACTAATTGTAGGGTCGTCAGTCATATTTTCAGATACCCTAACGACTCTAATGTCCCAAATTAGGTTGTCTCCTGGATGTTTTCCCAACATAGGGTCGTCAGTCATATTTTCAGATACCCTAACGACTCTAATGGACCAAATTAGGTTGTCTCCTGGATGTTTTCCCAACATAAGGTCGTCATTGGTATTCTCAGATACCCTAACGACTCTAATGGACCAAATTAGGTTGTCTCCTGAATGTTTTCCCAACATAGGGTCGTCATTGGTATTTTCAGATACCCTAACGACTCTAATGGTCCAAATTAGGTTGTCTCCTGGAAGGTTTTTCAACATAGGGTCGTCAGTTATATATTCAAATACCTAAACGACTGTAGTGGATTATACAACAGTCGTCATATTGATAGTGTATACAATGACGACTGTTTGTAAAAACCCCAACGACTCTTTTTCTATACACTTTTTCCCATAAAAAATAGCCGTTACAAATTATTCTATAAGTAGAGGAACATATCAAGGTGAAAAATCAATTGAAAACAACCTCATGAAAGCTTTTTTTTTAATGGCAACAGGTATCCATAGCAGAGTAACGACTCCTAAATCCAACAAACAGTCGTCATTGACATGGAAAAGCTAACGACTCTAGCCAAATAAATTCAAACCTCCTAGATATATTTTGTTAACCAAGGGTCGTCATTGATTTCATTATAAACACTGACGACTCTATCCGGAAATATTCTTTCCATCTCCTGGATGTTTTGGGAAAATGGTCGTTAGATCTCTATTTGAGGATATTAACGACTCTGTGTGTTGAAGTGGTAAATACAATTAGGGTCGTCAAAGTACTAGGAAACGAAGATGACGACCCTTGGTATGAGGAAGGGAAATGTTGTCTGCATTCGAGTACTACATGGTTCTAACGATCATACTTGAAAACATAGTATTTTCAACAAACACAGGATTTACCAAACATAAAATCACTCGAAACAAAGACTCCAAACCAAACACATAAGTTGTTTCAACACACACTTAAGTTCAATTCCTAAAGTAAAATTAACATAAGTTGAAGTCGACCATCTCAACCTCGACCACCACCTTACTGCCTCTCTAACCTGCTAACTCTCCGGCTTTTCTTAGGAGGAGCACCCTCTGGGGAACCGACATCTTCTCTAGTAATTTCTTGTACCTCTAAGGGATGTTCATCATGATGTTGGCTACCGGCATTGCTCCGTAGGATCCATCACTTCCCCTTTGTCAGCCGAGCAACAAAAAGCCTTGACAAGAAGCTTCATTCGCTCCCTCTATATGCATTCAAAAACAATTTCACATTAACTCTCTTATATGTAGATGAATAACACAATTACAAAATTAAATACTCACCACTAGTGTCAGAATGGAAGTAGCATCTCTACTGTCGACTTGAGAAGAAGAAGAGGTGGATGCTCTGTTGGTCCTCCTACCCGGAGTCGGATCTACCCATATCACCCTACCATGGGAGAAGACTTCATACCATTCGACGTAATCCGGTGTTGCCTCATGACCTTCATCCGCATGCACCCACCATGAGATGTATACAAGCCTAGAGTATCTATCATTCCAATGCTTGACATCAACTTCAGGTTCATAAGCCACCTTTATACCCGCTTCGTCAGCCTCGCACTTTTCCAACTTGTGCTTGAACTGAGGTACATAATCCTCATCGGGTGAATCTTGAATAAAACCAAGTTGACGCATGATTCTTATCG